>NW_015113200.1:297614-313358 GCF_001443285.1 Poecilia latipinna
GATTTTTTTTTTGGCGTGATTTTTATTAAAAAAAAAAAAAAAAAAAAAAAAATATATATATATATATATATATATATATATATATATATATATATATATATATATATATATATATATATATATATATATATATATCTTTTTCTGATATAACATGTGTCAGTCATGCCAGGTTACACTGATAACACCTTCGGTGTGAATGCTCTTACTGAGTGAAGACCATTTTAATTTGGCTTTTTCCAGTCACTGAGGGGTTTTAAATGAAGTGTGAGGAACCAGAGATATGTAAAAAACTTGAGAGGAAACAGATCTGTCTTGTTTAGGCTGGAAGAAAATGAGGAGGAGGAGAGAGAGATATATAGATCATTACAGGAAGTTACTCTGTTGAATTCTTTTAAACTTTGGATTTGAAAATATTGGCAACCTTTTGGAAATCAGAGTTGATGAGAAATCGGCCACAAACTCTTGAATGCTGGATTTCAAGAAACATTTGCTTTCCACTAAAAAAAAAAAAAAAAAAAAATTATAAAAGCCAATTTCAAAAAAACCTTCCAAAAACCGAAAATAATTGCATCTAAAACATCTTATAATGCAAATTATAAGTGCTTCTGCTGATCAGAAAGCCTAGGGACTTTTGAGAAGTAATCTAAGACTCTCTGTCTTCCTGAATTAAACGTAAAATATTGCTCAGTGGGTAATGTCTCATAGCTACTTTTCAAAATAGCTACAAAAAAACAACAATTCCCTAAGCTTACTAATGTCTAAGTAAGATAAGTGTTCAAAACGACTGGAACTCTGACAAATGTGGCGAGACAAGAACTTAAGTTTATCTTACTGCCACACAAATAAAGTAATGTGGCAAGAAAATCTTAAAAGCCCATCAGCGGAGGATGGCAGACCATTCTTTCAGAGTGAGAATATACTGCCACTATAAAAGTTTAATTATATCTAAGGGATTTTGCACATCTTTAGCAAGTACTTTTCTTTTTTTTTTTTTTTTTACTTTATGACTTCTGTGACTAAAAATATAATTAGTATCATCAATATTTAAGCACAGAAAAGAATTGCCAAGCTTTGATGTAACAGCTATGATTCAGAGAAGCGATATGTAAGTTTTTCTACTCTTACGTTAGATATGTGGTATATGAATCAGTGAATTTGCCTGTTTACTGCAACGTGAATTGCATGCTGCTTCCTCCTCCTTGCCTCTCTCATTTTGCTCAGCTGGGTGGGTGGTCTTCAGTAGCAGCAGCTGTCAAAAGGAAGGTCTCAGATGAATCAAATCGCTGCTACCCCTCCTCCAAGAGGAGCCTCCGAGCAAACACATAAGCAGTTTTCCAGGGCACCACCAGGCCCAACATGCAGCGACAGAGAAGAAGCAAAATTTGCCCCTTTTTTTTCCCCCTCTTGCTGCTCAGTGTGGGCACAATAGAAATGAGTCTGCCTATGTTGTGACTGCAGTCTGACATATTTGGAGTTCTGTTGAAAGTCGGGGGGCACTGTGCTAAATGTGCTGGGTAGTAAGATGTCATCTATAGACTGGCAAATCTGACAACGTTGGCTAAAAATAGGCAAGGTTCTCTGAATGCAACAAAAAGTGCTAACCATTGCAGAATAACCAGAACAAGCTGATGAATTTAGAGGGGCGAGGGGTTCACTGCTATTCTTACTCCCTGAACTTCATCATAATGTGTCACATTACAGCCAGAAATCTCAATGTGTTTTAGAGGGATTTCATGTCACAGCCCAACACAAAGTAGAGCACAGTTGCAAAATGGAAGCAAGCTCAGATTTAGAGATCGGGAGACGAGCTCCGTCGTCCGGGGAAGGCTTAGATTAGAGCTGCTGTTCTTTAATCCCGGCGCGCCTCACTCTGGAGGTTTTTCAGGGCTGTATAGCCCTCCTAGCCAAAGAACGCCTTGGGAATCCCCAGAGTGAGTTGGAGAGTGTCTCTCTGATCCTGGACTATAATCCAGTCATTGATAAGCAGAAAATTGTGGATGGATAGTTGTCCTGTCAAAAGATTATCCCTCTTGAGCTGTGGGTCTGCAGCTCCCCCAGAGACACCATGGGTCCCTTTTGCTCCTTCGTTTATAAATGCTGTCCTTGTCCTTAAACACATATGGACTCTATTTACTAGCTAGGTGACTTCTGAAGTGAAATGGGTGAACTATTTAGAGGTTTAGAGGTTTCTAAATAGTTCACCTATATTATATTTTTTCTCATGCCAGGCATAAGAAGAAATATGCCTGGCATATTTTTACTTATCTTTCTTCTTCCAATCAGCAATTATGCACTTCCTGGTATTGGTCTAGCTCATAAAATTCTGATGTAATATGTTGAAGTCTCTGGCTATGATGTGACAAAATGTGAAAAAGTTCCAGAACGAGTAAAACCTCTGCAGAAACAGCCAAAAGAGTTCCCTAAAATTGTGACTTTTTACATGTATTTAATAATCCCCAGAGTATTTAAAATTAATATAACTAGTCATTACATAGAGATATGCATCAGTTTTTGTTTCCTCTATGATGTTGTGTTTTAAATGTAATTTTAAACATCAACTCTTTGGATTCAAAAGTGGCAGAGTGAAACACCGAAACAAAAAAAATGACTTAAAGAAACAGATCTTAAAATAAAGAGAGGATCAAGTCTTTCTTACCATAGTTCTATATGAAAGAACCATGTTTTTCGGACTATAAGCTGCTACTTTTTTCCCAAGCTTTGAACCATGCATATTAATAAAGTCCTTAATATTTCTGTGTTTTTGTGAAAAACCGAGAGCGGCGGAGATATCAGCGGCTTATAGCCCGATGAGGCTTATATACATTTTCATTTTTTATTTTTTTTTAATTGAAGGTGAGGCTTATAGTACGGTGCACTCTATAGTCCAGAAAATACGGTATTTACTACATAGCAGCATATGACACTAAGAACATTACTGAAGCTGTATGCTACAAAACAGATCATATTATGCAGAAATAATTGTTATTGCACCAAAATCTTAATAAAAGCTTCCTTTTTTTTCGTTTTTTACTAATATCAATTTCTAATTTACTTTCCCTTCAATATATTTTGCATGCTTATTTAATATTTTGGATTGCATTAGACTTTAGTTACAAATTTGTAAGCTACATTTCAATTTAAGAGATGCAAATACTTGGGCAAGTAAATACGAGCAAGGTTAAAGAAAATCAGCCTGTACTAAAAAATGTATATATATATATATATATATATATATATACTGCTCAAAAAAATAAAGGGAACATTTCACTTTAATTTTGTGTGTGGCTTCAAATCCAGGCCTCCATTGTTAATAAATTTGATTTCCATTGATGATTTTTGTGTGATTTTGTTGTCAGCACATTCAACTTTGTACAGAACAAAGTATTCAATGAGAATATTTCATTCATTCAGATCTAGGATGTGTTATTTGAGTGTTCCCTTTATTTTTTTGAGCAGTGTATATATATATATATACACATATTGTCTGTTTAGGTGGTTTGACCGCAGGCTCAGCCTTTTGTAATCTGCTGCTGTGCGGGGTGAAGAGCTCCCCCTTGACACCCACCACCCCAACCCTGTTTCCACCTCCTGCTCATAACATTTAAACACGCAAATGATGCAAGAAAAAAACCCCACATGAAACCTCTCCTATACCTGATGCATTATTTACGACTATGGCACAGCTAAAAACTTAGTGCAAGTGCTGGGCTGCTGCGTTTGATCTCATGTGAAACTGGAATATATTCCAACTCATTTTTGCTCTGCAGACATTAGTTAAACGTAGGCATTGATTGGGTGATTCATCATATTTCTGTTATAAGGAATATGATGAATCTCCCCGTCTGATGATGAATTAGTCGCAAAGAGCTGTGGAAATGTCCTCCTGCTGGAATACAAATTTGACCGAATATTAAAGCCATGCGGGTTCTTCTTTCTCCTGATTACTTTGTGCAAGAAACAGGACTTCCACCCATTCAGTAGGAAAAGTTACTGTATTTATATTTTTTTTGTGCAAAAATATTGAAGAAGGGTCGAAATGCAGAAACATGTCTGTCTTGTATTGGTCGTAGAAGGACAGTCTCACAGCACATTTAGATGCATTTGCATGAAATTAAGCAGCACACATCACTCTGAGAGCACCTCACCTACAAACATGACTCCTTCCTTGGTCTTTTCCGCCGCCACTGCAACTCCTTCCTTGGTCTTTTCTGCGGCCACAGCCATCCCCTCCTTTGCTTTAGACAAACCCTTCATAAACACATCCATCTTGGCCGAGCTACTGTGGATAGATGGACCATATGAGCAGTCAGTGACAATCACAGACTAAATGACACGTACAAAATAAGCTCCAGCTCCACATGTATTTAAATCCTTATACCTCACGTGTATTTTTTTTGCATCCTAGTGCTTGGCTAACTGCATTGTAGCTGTGCTTTTTATGAAGCCTTGATGTAATTTAGTGGAACACCAGTTGGAGGTGGTGAAACAGGCAGCACCGCCTCCTGTGGTAGATCGTGACGGCTGCAGTTCAGTCAGCTGCCAGTGGTTAAAAAAAAAAAAAAAAAAAAGCCTCTCTGCTCACTCATGCATTCAACCCCTTTTTTCAAAATCATGTCAGTGCATGAAATATTTATAGGGAAAAATATATTTGAATGGAAGGGCTAATCATGGAAGCGCTCATTAATTATTGCTCGAATTAAATGTTACTCTAAGTGGCAGCGAGAAGACAGAGGACTCCACCTGGCCCGTTTTACACATAAGGGACTACACGGTATACTATATTACATTATATCAGGAGGTTGGACTTAATTTATATTTTAAGGGCCACACTACGTTGCTGTGGGAAGGGAGGCACGATTAAATCACCAATACAAGAAACGGTCTACTATTAAACGAAAACATGCGTAATGCCTCAGATTAACAGCTTGGACTAATATTAGGCGCCAATCCCTTCAGAGACTCTCTCTGGATGGTGCAGGTCAAGCATTCTTCATCCAGCATCTGCAGCCTAAATTATATGCATCAAGTTACACCACGTCCATCTCGCATCACGTCTACATCCGTCTTTACACACATACGAGCCTTTTTTTTTATTTTTTTTATTTAATTTAATTTCCCCCCCGCCGTGCTCCATATCCATCGCGGTCTATAAATTTACATACGTCCACTTTCTTCACCCAGCTCCGGGTTGCTTAATGCACGACGCAAACCGGTTTCCTTACTATGTACGACGACGCTCCCAGGCATGGCCATCAAATGGTGGTGACCTCTATACGCTTAGCCGTCAACATGAACGATGAGACGGGCACATGGGGAGTCGTCCCTTACCTCGTTTGCAGATCGCCTTCGACTTGTCCCCTTATGGTCCCGTCACACCCACACGCGAAACTATCGTCTGAATCGGATATATCTTCAGATGATCTCTAGGTGGGCCTTCCTCGGGCAGATCTCCACTAAACAGGGACGGCCCCCTTTACAGTGCGGCTCAGAATATCACGTATGCCGCCCTCCTCCTCCTCTTCCTCACGCTCCCCTCCCTCCCTCTTCAGTTTCATTTCTCTTCCCTCACCGGTTCCCTTCTCTATCGATCAGTCCAGATGTTGCTGCACAGGAAATCAATTTAACTAAGCCCGTCTCATCGTCTGGTCCCCCCCCCCCCACACCCACACACACGTCAAACACAGTAGATAAATGTAGCGTGAAGGCGGCGCACATTTGTGTTTTCTAGATTCAATAACTTTACATTTTTGAACTTATAGCCAACAAAACAAAACAAAATATTGGGATTTTCAGCGTTCTGAGTTGCTCATTTGACAGAATGCCCACAGGACAAATGCACTACTTCATAGTTTGAAAATTGTGTCAACTACTGAATATTTTTCTGCTCTTGCTATTTGAACTAAAAAACATGATTTCATGCACCTTGTAACTGGCTGCAAGTAATTCAGAGCAATAGAGTTGTCAGTCTGACCACATCGTTGTTGCGTTTTAAATGATGCTTAAAGAGGGATTATAATGCGACAACGACCATTTATTTTACATTCAAACGAGCAAATGGGTGATTATTCTGTCTGATCTTTATGTAGAAGTTAAAATAGCTTTTATTAATTTTTTTGGTAAATAATTAGGTTCGACTGAACACAATCCTGAAACACAATCTGCAGTTTAGACATTCTGATGAATGGATAGGGAATTGTAAAACAAGTTGCTGTGATGATGCAAAAATGATCAAAAAATATTTGAAATGTTTCTCTTCTCGGAGAAATAATCCAAATCAGCACCATGTATTGGCAGTTTTCACTGTCTAAGAAAACTACCAATACAGTTGGTTGTCCAACCTGTTTGTCTAATAAATAATGCAAACTAGTTCATGTTTGTCATACTTTTAAACTGAAAGACTTCAGTGTTGACTTACTAATTAACTCCAGTACATCTCTTAAATGCACAATGTGGGGATACCAAAGAGGATTAATGCTGGTGGCTATTGGGCTAGCTCTTAAATAAAGATATGGTTTGGGACACCAATTTTAGAGCCATTCTACTTGATGGCACATCAGATGCATCCCTTAATTGGGTAAACACAGCATATCGATTAAAATGAAATACAAATGGAAAAAGTACATCTGGTACAACCAACAGGCAGTATTCAACAAGGTTTTATTCAGATTAGTCAGACCAGTTCCCATTACAGGTGTCAGTCCTGCTGATTGCCATCCCATGTTACTACGTTGATGAAAAAGGGTTAAATTCCCCCCACCCCCATCCCAATCTCCCCCCCTTTTTTTAAACCCTCAATCTCTGACGTACGCCCAGTGACGATATCCTCCATGTGAAACGAAATCCTGCCTTTTTTTTTTTTTTTTAAATACCCCCAGCGCCCCCCTTCCCAGTTTGAGGAAATCCCAGACATGAGTGGGCAGCCTGCAGTTTTCATCCAGTTGCGTGGATCTGACCAGAATGTGCCACATTCTGCAACAAGGTGACCTAGAAAGGAAAGAGGAGGGTTGAAGAAAAGGTGTAGATTTTATTTCTGAAACCACACCGCCACAGATTCGCGATATCACCCCCAAAAAGATTGAAATTTAGTTAAAAAAATAAAATAAAATTCCCTTGACAATCACAGACACAGAAGATTTCAGCGAGCTTTTCTTGGTACTGAAATGAGTCACTGTCCGTGGTGCTGATCCGCCATGTCCGGTGGAGTACGTGTTGGGCAACATGGAAACAAAACGCAATTAACCGCAGTCAATTTTTCAATCAACATCTTTAAATAAGACTGTATTTTTTTTAGTTAGTATTTAATCAACTAAAATACATTTAGTTGTCGCATAAAAGGGCATTAAGCGTGTTCAGTGGTGCTCCTTTGGTTTGTCCTGTAACGGCTTGTTTTCTTGTGAGCGTACTCTGCCCTCTTGTGGTTTTATGTGAAAACGACACGCTGATCATTTTTCAATTGCGTTCTTTGGGGTTAAAATAAAGTCTTCGTGAGGCCACGAAGCTCTAATAAAACAAACAAAATAAAAAACTCTAATAACTATACTACTTTTTGATAGGCAGCTTTAAACAGCTGGTAATTCTTCCAAGCAACTTTGAACAGATATAGTTCACATTAAACATTCATTGTTGATGGCCACTTAACTACAAAGAGATAAACAAAAGTGCAAGTGTCTTAAGAAAATTAAGATTTTAAATAAAATGCTTCTGTACCCTCCTTGAATCAGCTCTTTCTTAAAGAATTGCATAGAAACAATATAAACATGGATTCATTATGCCTTTCACACAATTAACTCTAAATGGAAAATCCCCAAAAAAAAAAAAAAAAAAAAAAAAAAAAAACACTAGACAAAACTCTGAAATTCACTCTCCTCACTCCATCATTATTCTGCATATAGACTGCTTTGCAAAAATACTCACTACTTTAAAATATTTTATGGGGATTTTATGCAAATTATTTCAGCAGTGTAACTCTGAAACTTGGTGAGTAGTTGTATTGAATCCCTTTTCTTTCAACATCTAGTGCTACACTTTTCTAGCTAATGAATTGAGTCCAACTGGACTCTAATTCCTGGCTTTCTACCTTAACTAATAGAAAAAGAAGAAAACATTAACATGCAAAATATGTTGTGATCTACAAATCTGGCCATTATGAAAAAAGGATAGTAAAGAAAGTCATCTTCAGTGTGGGGTCTTTTCAGACCCCTGTTTTCTGTCTGTCATTTGGGGTCGGGTTCCGGCAGGAGGATCGGGCCATCTGATGTTGGGTCTGGGATCCGGTGTGGTTTGGTGGCTCGGTGTCATCATTGCTTTATCTTGTTGTTGCGGCGTCCTGAGAGGTGAGGGGCTGGATGTGGTGGGGGGTATTGGGAGTGGGGCTGTGTGTTCAGCTCGTGCTTTGCTCTCATCAGCTTTTGTGGTTATCTTATCACTTCATCTGTTATTTTAATACCTGAGCATTAGCAGGCAAGTATTTATGAGCAACAACTGAAACTAACCAATTTGCCTAATTTTCCTAATACTCAGGTGATGCATTGAGTTATTAATCTATTGTTGCACAAAGCTCTTACAGATGTTAGATAGTAAAAACAATAATGCCTAATTCTGAGAAGGACTGAAGATTTCATAAAGATTCCTTACAACTTTGCAGTCAAACAAATTAATCACACAAAAGGGACTTTGAGAAAAAAAAAAAACTGCTAAAGGAGCAGTATTATATATCTTCTGGGCAAAGCGCCACTTTATAGCCCAATCAAGTAACTATGTTACCTTGAGTTGTTGCCTTATAATCAAACATGACTTGAAAACAATTTGATTTTGCAATTTGACACCTTGAAATTGGGCCTCTGTCTCTTTAAGAAGCTCCTGCAACATCCGTGATACTCTCTCTTCACCCAGTCATCGCAACAACGTCCCTCTTCTAAGCTTTTAACAACACTTTACCAGCGTTGCACTGAGAAGTAGTTCATATAATCAGCTCAGCAGATGCACGGCTCCACCAGGTGTTTGCTAATTGCTGCCGCCGCTCGTCTGAAGGCGCCGAGCGGGGGAGTCGCAACACGAGGGAGGCCTGCTCTGTGAGGCGGAAGCTCGGCTGGAGACTGCAGCTCCGAGGAGAGAAGGCAGCGCCCGGTGAGACCGCACGTTTCTGCACCCAGAGTAACTACCAGGTGGAGATTAAAGGATTTCTCAAACACGCATGATAGAATCAAAGCAACACTCCAGGTATGTTTTTGATGAAGGAAGGGCATCATAACATGGTATAAAGTTCAAAAAAGTTGATTTTACATGACGCTGTCCCTTAATGTTGGAGCTTCAGGAGTTCTTGTCTGCTTCACCTGGTTGGTGATCCGTTCTACTTAAGAATCATTCCAGTGGATGCATCACAGTTGGATTTGGTTCTGATTGGGCCCCTCTCTCAGTAAAAATGTTTTCTTCTTGACAGTGTTTTAATGATCAGCATGGCCTAAAATCAGCTCTCAGTAGGATTACTTT
This sequence comes from Poecilia latipinna, assembly GCF_001443285.1. Taxonomy (NCBI): domain Eukaryota; kingdom Metazoa; phylum Chordata; class Actinopteri; order Cyprinodontiformes; family Poeciliidae; genus Poecilia; species Poecilia latipinna. The sequence goes on from NW_015113200.1 coordinate 307,104, forward strand.
TATTCAAATTAAAGGAGCTTGCTGCTAATAAGGGTCCAGCGTGCATCCTTCGAGGATTTACTTTTCCAGTCCATTTAATAAATATCCCTTTACTACACTAAATTGCACAACTCCTGTGTAAACAACTTTCATCCTTGCAGTCCCTTTGAATTGAGGCTCGGTGGATTGGAATAACGTCTGCCCCTTAACCCCCAAACTGCTAAGACATGCTCACTGGTGCACAGCTGAACATTGCATTTGCACAGGTTTGTGCCCGCTGGTTCATGTAAATGAGTGACGTGAACATCTGAAGGAGGCTGAGCAGAACTCCACTGAGCCGGCAGGCCAAAAATAAAGGTAATTCACTGTGCGTTATGATCTCGGAAATAAATTGTGCAATAAAATGTTCTCTGCACTCGGTTCCTAAATCGCAAGCACAGCCGGAATCTCAGCCTCGGTTGGCAGAGGTCCCCGCAGCCCCCAGTGAACCCGTCTTTATTTATCATGCCCTCTTTTTTTTTTTTTTTACAACCGGCGCACGCACGAGGCCTTTCTCCTCAACAGATCCAATGAGTGGATTCAGTCAGTCAAAGCAAGCATTATATAATTCCAATCAATTTGTGTTATAAAATCTTGACATAAGCTGAGGCCGCCACACAGCAGAAATTTACAGCTGTTTAGACTGCAAGTCATTTCCCCGTGGCGTGTGCATACATACTGCATCTGCCTTTGGAGCTAAGTGCAAATAAAAACCTTGCCTGGGGAGGACTTCAAACGAGAGTTTTACTCCTTCTCCGAAGCGGGCATGAATGATTGGTTACACACACTGCATCAGACTGCATTTAGTCTACCGCAAATGGGGAAAGGGAAAACGGGAGTGCTTGCTGCAGGTCTTTCAATAATAAAAAAAACAACAACAACAACAAAAAAAACCCATCTTTGATATTTTTAGCACTGATGAATAGCTCAGTAGGACGGGGCGGGGAGGGGCTTTTGATACCTCTAGGTGGCAGCAGAGACTGTTTATCTTCATAAAGGCTGTGATCGTCATTCACAGCACTAACCAGGGAGCACATTAAGTGAAGACATACATGGATCAATGTACTTTAATGTATAACCAGGCTTGTACAGGATGCAGTGTTCTCCTGTGTGTGACCCTCCTCCTGCGGAGCTCAAGTGCGTCGACGTTATCGCACGCTGCAGGATGCCGCCGCCGCCGCCGCCTCCTTGAAAGCTCTGAGCTCTCTGCGTTCGGCGGCGGAGCGGCAAGCTTACCTCCGACATCCAAAATGGCTTGAGATGAACTCCTGCCGCACAACCAAGACGGAAGGAAAATAGAACAGATCCATCACCTAGCCTGGTGAAACCCCTGACCATAAATGCACCTGTAGATGACTGATGCTCTCTGAGGGTTTCTGTTACGTCACACATGCGTGATTATCGTTTTGTTCAACCGCGTCTTTTGAGAAACAAACTCTACAGTATATTCTGATAATGAGTGTTAATTTATGTAACATTTGTTGTTGATCTGTTTGTTTTAATGATTCTGTACATTGAACTCTCCGTATACAGTAAGCTGATTGAACTATCCTTGGGGTCTACTAGCAAAAGTAGTAAAATTAAAGGCATTATGTAAATTGAACAAGTGCTCCCAGCTATTCTCCATCTTCTTTATGCACACAGGCTTAATTCAATGAATCTTTGTGAAGGCACTTTCAGCAGCGATGGAGCTCGATAGGCAGCACCTGAATAAAAGCCAAGCTGCACAGATTAACAATGTGACATACTGGAAGTAATATTACAGTACATTATGTCATGGCAATTTGTTAAACTGCTTTGAGACAGAAGCGTGACTTGTAGGCTTGCGTCTGCAAATTTGCTGCACTGATGAAAAGGCTGTCCATTTAGTGGCCGTGCGGCGCAGCTCGTCATTTTGGGAAGTTAGAAAAGTAATAGCTTAAAACTTTGTCGGAGAAACGACAAATATGTTTCAGCTGAAACAACTTTTCTTCGTTTTTGCAAACACTGGATAGAAAATATCCGTTTATAGTCAAGAGTTTAAATGTCCCAGTCAGAAATCCAACATTTGGAGCACCCTGAGCTGCCTCGAATTTGGTATGAGGTATTGCTGCTGCACACATACGACATAGTGAAAGTTTCGTATTCACATAGTGTCACAATGTAATAAAATAACATTGGAGAAAATATTACAGTAGCTCTGTGTGCTGCAGAAATGTGCTACACTGTTTTGTAGCATTGCTGCATTTCTGGCCACTGCAGGGAGTTATAGAAGTAGCAATTTAAAAACAACGGGGATAAATTAGTGTTTATTTTTTTAATTACTTTTTTTTCCCTCTTTTGTGATTTTTACACTTAATACAATGAAGAGGAGTTATCTTAGTAGTTGGAAATCCAAGAAATCCCCCAAAATGTTCACCTGCCCCAAATTCAGCATCCACCATCCCTGCTATGTGTATGAAACATTTAAAAAGTTGCAGATATGATCTATTAATCAGCACAATTGCAGTAATTGTATCACCTTAAATTATTGAAACACATAGTAGATTATTTGTTGTGAACATGTTCCTTTAGTGTCAAAACCCGTAAAATGTAGAGAAATAATTGTTATATTCATGTACTGCTAAGTTACCCAACAGCAATGTGACGTACTGGATGCAATATTACAGTGTATTTATATGTAAATATGATGCATCTTGGGGTTTTATTCTACAAAATTTGAAAATATTGTCCATCAGAAAATCAAGGTTTTGTTTACTTCTACCTAAAAGCAGGGGGTAACAGCTTACCACCAGAGCATATCAGAGAAGTCCTCTGAGATAATAAACTTATTACCTTTTTTTCCCCCAAAGATAATAAAAAACATGTTTTATTTTTTTTTTTTTTATATTTAACCTTTCAAAACTATCAGATATTTATGATGCATTTTATTTGTACTCAGAAGTCACATTCTCTGGAGTTTTCTGTCAAAAAGACAAAAGTCTTCACTATCCACTGCAGCTACAGCAGACGCAATTTGTAGCAAAAATTGCAGAGCAGATATAAACTTTTTATAGGCAATCTTTATTGTCTATATCACATGAAACTAGTGACACATGCTCTAGGATATTCGTCTCTTCGTGTCTTTCTGGAGTCTTTTAACACATAAAATGGAGACAAATACACTGTCATCTTTTTACAGAGCAACTTATAGTTAAATTCCTACAAGCTGAAAGCAATATCAAGAGTATTTTATGTCAAATAATGTGTTAAACTGTTTCAAGATAGAAGTATGATGTGTAAGATTTTTGTCACAAAATTGATTGCTTGAAAAAAAAAAGAGAGAGAAAAAAAGCCCGTCCTTGTTGCCTCTTTATTTTTGTGGTTTTTAACAGTTACATAAAGCCATCACAGCTGGCTGGTTGCCTGCACAATTGCCCTGCTATTAATTTTAGTGCGTAATTGTATTACATAATGTGTTATGCTACTTCATAGGAGAGTCAAACAGCTGTGGCTATTGGTTGTTCTGCTGCAAGCATTGTTTGGGCTTTTCGTCTCGGCTGCTCTGCTAGGCAAACAGTTTCATCATAAAGGGGAGTCGTAGCAGGGCACTGTCAATTTTAAGCCACATCAGCGGCAGACTTATCCACGGCGCCTCAATATATTTTCCCAATGAATTGTCAGATTCTAAGGCCGGGCAGATTTGGAGTAATTTATATTCTCTTATCGGGCCGCGGCTAATTTAAACACAGCAGTCGTACAATGTCATCAGTGACAGACGGAGAAGTCAATCTCTGTTACACAGCGGCATAGATGAAGAAAGACAGCTGGGCATTTGCTGCAATGGATTCCACATGTAGGTTTCCCAGCAGATGGTAGTGCAGCATCACCGAACAGCTTCTTGTGCAGCAGGACGAAAATGGTGCAGAAGAGAAGCCATCTAAAAATGACTGCTGCAGATTCTGAAGTACGAGATCTTAATGGGATAATAGGGCAATATCTTACCTACATCCTCTTTGTGCAAGACAGCACATTTTAAAGAAAAAAAATGGAAGGGAAATTATGAATGACAGGAGTATATCTTTCAGCACAACCTATCCGGTGCACCCAAGGGGACCATTAGAAGTGGAGCACGCCGATTGTCGAGGTGCAGGGAATGTGTGTGCTTCTGCAGCTCAGACTTGAGTCACTTTCAAAATTGAATCCGGCAATAAGTGCTATGATAATATTCTAACTGCAGATTAAATATTTGGTACAGCACAAGCCGAGAGCAAACAAGGATCAGAGGAAATATGCAAGTTTGCTCAGATGTGAGAAGTTAGAAGTGTCTGCAGGGGCTTTATTTGCTTTGCAACTTCTTTTTTTGTGCTGCAATAGGATTTATAGCTTTAGTGTCATCAAACATCGCCTTTTGTTAGGCGTAGTGCAGGCACGGTTTCACAGAAACTCTGAGGTCAAGTATGAAGAAAATAAACTTTCCTTTTTTTTGTTAGATTTGGCCTTCTTTTAGGCTCGTCTCAAAGGAAGAGCACTCTGAAGCGAGATCAAACTGGAGAGATGATGATTGACTTTGCACCCGAACACAGAAGCCAAGCTTTACCTATCTGCCGTGGTGCTTTCCATCAGATAACTTTGCTCTCTCAAAGGTCCTTGAAGAAACAGTGTTGGGCCGACTGGAACACTATCCAAAAACACAAAATAATATGCAGTGAAACCACATCTCACTAAGAAACTTTAAGATGAGTGTTTACGCCAAATTCTTTAACATTTATGAAAGAGTTTCTGCAGTTAAAGACATCACAGCCTAGGTTCTGACCAAACATATCAGACCAAAAAACATCAACCACAAGTTCTAAAGCAAATCAGTATCCTTTGAAGTCATGCAAAACAGCCCTCATCAGATGAGAGCTCTGCAGACTGAGACATCCAGCATGTAAAAAAAATATGCTATGATTTGAAACCTGGTAAGCTAATGAGTTTGCACTTCTATCTTCTCAATTTGTGCAGGCTTTTGTGCCAAGGCCTTTGAGGCTTTTCTGTGCCATGGCCTGTAATAGTGTTCCCATTGTTCGCCTGAGAATATGGCATTTTTTTTTTCATAAAAATTAAGCAGAGCCCATCTATATTTTCTTTTTTTTCTCTCCCACATGGGGAAAGACAAGGAGATCAGGAGAATTTGTTCTGAATTATAGATATTACTGCGGTGAAATTAAATTCATAAAGAACAAAAGGAATAAAATCTTAAAAAGGCTCAGAGGGCAGGATGTTTCACAATTGCATCTGAGCTGCAATCTGTTGTAAGCAGCTCATTTTAAAGACTTCTAAAAGCATATTGCTCATTACTTTTTCACTCACTCCTCACGTCATCCTCACAGATTGAACTTGTGCATTCTTGCAGGCAATAACCATCTGTATTAACTATGATATGAAGTTCCTTGTATAATGTGTATATTAGAGTTTCACTCAGTACAACAGATGTAGAATTGGGGCTGTGATTATGTGATTATTTCCCTCATGTCCCGCTCTCTGTCTTTGTTAACCACATGCCAATACCGAACTCCCATTGCAGTGGTTCACGTATATCTTGTGCTCCTGTGATATTAGAGTTGATGTGATGTTATATTTACAGGTACATCTCAAAAACTGCAAAGTTTCCGAAACAGTTCAAGATTTTGTTGTCACTCTTTGACAAAGTGAAACTCGCATATTAAAATTGTATATTAAATTCATTACACATCAGGTTAAATATTTCAAGTCTTTATCGCAATTTTGATGATCGTGCCTCAGAAAATGTGAATGCTGTGGAAAAAGTTCAACATCGGAAGCTCCTGGTGTCACATTCTAATCGGCTTATTACTTCAGAACACCTGCATAGGTTTTCTGAGCCTCTAAATGACCTCTCAGTCTGGGTCAGAAGGCTACACAATGTGGATAAGACTGCTGACTGTCACTGACACCCTTCACTATGAGGGTAAGCCACAACAGTTTGTTAGGAAACGATGCACCAGCAAAATTGATTCCAAAAATTGAGGATCGTAATGAGCAAACTGAGGTTGGAGTCAGAACATAAAGACCAAATATGCATAGATGAATTCTATACATGGGCCACAAATATTGCATTATGATCATGTCAACTCTTGAACCAGAGGCAACATCAGAAGCATCTTATCTGGACTATGGGAAAAAAAAAGAACTGGACTGTAGCTTAGTGATTCAAAATCCTCATTTCAAATAAAAGTAAAGCAGAGGTTCCCAAACTGTGGGGCGCGCCCCCTAGGG
>NW_015113201.1:0-2053 GCF_001443285.1 Poecilia latipinna
TGTGTCCCCACAGGACAAGAGAGTTCTCCTGTGCCCAGACTTCTCTTCGAAAATTTGATCAATTACATTGAGAGATCGGTTGACCAGATCCATAATTTGTAGATTTAGATGACGTGCAAAGAAAGGCTCAAAAATATAGAAAAAGACAGGACAAAAACAGAGCAAGCAGGGCAGGCACGGGCAGGGAGGGAGCAGAGGGAAAAAGCGTCCACCTTCATCGAGAGCAAGAGAGAAATGAGAAATGAAATAATCTACCAATGTAACTAGTACGTTTTCATCAACATTAATGAAATCTTGACTTAAAGCAAGCCCCTGTATCTTGCTGTAATGTTATTTGTAAGTTAGTTTTGTCTTACTTCAACTATACTAAGATATTTGCACTGGAAATCAGACCCAAAACACGTTGTGTTTTTGCAGTGTAAATACTAACCTTTCTTTGGGATATTAAAATGAATACTGCTCTTAGCCAAAGCAAGAAAAAGAAAACTAGACTATAAGCACTACAAAGCCTAAACAAAGCATTTTACTAAAACAGTAAAATGTTTCGTTGTACAAGCTCTCTGTGGCTAAGAGATTATGGCTAAATGTAATTTTTTCCTGTTGACTGTTTTGACAGCCAAGTTACAGTTGAGCCCAAATTTATTCATACCCCTTGCAGATGTGGATTTCCATTTAACCAAAACGTGGATTTCTGATAGTAAGTGAGACGGGTTTCTCTCAAAAGACAATAAAACTATGTAAAAAATAATAATAATGAAAACAAAAACTTTAAATGTAATTAAAAATGGAATGTCAAAAATATTTTACCCTTCCCCATAATCAGTAGAATGTTGTCCTTTATTAGCATTACAGCATCAAACAATTCTTACAACCGCTGACCAACCTTTGGCTTTTTTTTTTTACTAATGTTTCATGAATTTTGTCTTTGAAAATGATCTTTAACAGATCATCTGTTAAAGATCATTTTAAATCAAAATCTACCAAGGCTGTTTAACAATTTTGGACTTATTATACAATAATTATTGTTGTATTTAGTCTGTTTTCCATTGTTTAAAATAAGGTCATTTGTTGTTAGGACAATGAATAAACTCTAGATAAAACTTACTGATTGTTGGTTATTCTTCATCTATGGTTCACTTTAAATTTGTAAGGGTTTGTGGAAATAATGACAGAAAGTAGGACCAAAACAGAGAAAGCTTCCCCCATGTCTGTAAAAACAGACGTTATCAAATTTCTGATAAAAAAGGACAGTCTGGATGAGTCACTACTGCAGAACTACAAGCTGATCTCCAACTTTCCATTCACCATCATACCCCATCATTCACTATTTAATTGTTGAACTGGATTCAACAATTAAATAGCTTCTTAACAATGACTTCCCACTGACATGACTTTTCATCAGAGCAGACAAAAATCACAAGTGGGGTACCCCAAGGTTCTATTATAGGACCCCTCATATTTAAAATCTACATGCCCTCCACTGGCTCAGATTATAATATGTAGTAAGATTACTTACCTTATGTAAACAGATGACACACTTCTCCTCATTACAATGTAACCAGGAGATGAAACAATTCAAAGTTTAGCAGATGCTTAGAACAAATCAACGCGTAGATGTGTCATAACTTACTTCAGCAGACAGAAACAAATCTGAAGTTATTATCTTTGGATCTAAAGAGGAACGATCTAGACTCAATGCACAGCTTCAGTCATAACAGCTGGAAACTAGAGATCAGGTTGAAAACTGGGTGTAATGATGAACTCTGACCTGGACCTCCAGAGCCACATAAAGACAGTTACAAAGTTGGTCTTCTAGAAAACTGCACAACTGCTGAAACAGTGAGTGATTTTCCTTTGATTAATAAGTATTTATTTAGCCAGGAATGTTTCATTAAGATTAAAAATCTCTGTTTCAAGCGTGACCTGACCAAGATTGGCATCAACACACAGATAATAATTACAAATCAAAACTAATATATATATATATATATATATATATATATATATATATATATTTAACAATATAAAATATAAAATAAAAAAAATAAAAATA
>NW_015113201.1:5191-10131 GCF_001443285.1 Poecilia latipinna
AATATATATATATATATATATCTATATATATATATATATATATATATATCTCACTATATAAAATACAACATGGATAATAAAAACATGAACATAGATCAATTCTTGTCTGGATTACAACTTTTTATTATTTCTCGTTATTTTGCCACTGCGATGTTGATGTATTATGTATTGATTCTTTGTGTTTTTTTTCTTTATCACTTTCGTGTAAAAGCATTTTTGAACTGCCTTTGTTACTGAAATGTGCTGTACAAACTTGACTTAATGATATAAAAATATTTCAGGAGTAAGAAAAGAGAAAAAAACACACACACACCTGTAACAGATTTTTTTTTTCTCATTTAAGATAATTATATTTTCAATTTTCAGCACATGGCTACAGTAACATATATGAGAGAAGGTTTATCTTTGATTGATGTTTCTCATCCTCATTTTACCAGGGCTGGCGGTAAAGGCTTAAATATCTTCATGACGAGTTAAAATGGCAACAAGTTAGCAAAGTGAACTCTGTCTCTCAGGAAAGGTGCTAAATGAAAGTATTGTGATGTTGAATAAAAATAAAACAAACAAGATCATAAAAAAATAGACATCTAGTATTCAGTTTGATTTGACAACTTTACCACACAGCATGGCATACCGAGTACTGAGCTCCAATCTTACAGTTATATACTGAACTTTAACTATTGTTCAGTTTGCTCAGATGCAGTTCCTCTCATAAACACTAGTTGCCGCTGTGATAATGTGATGTAAAGTGATGGGAGTAACTGTTCTAACTGTTGCACCGGAGCAGCTGAAGAGAAGAGGAGCAGCAGTGCAGCTAGCTCCGCCTTCATTTCACTTTGTCCATGTCGATGGCTGTGATTGCCTCCTCCTCTGGAACACCGACGCCCCCTGACGACTGACAGCATAAATGCTGGTGATCCTTCCAGTCCTGCATAGACCAAAAAATAGAAGGCTTCTATAGAACACAGTACTTATAAATAGTTATTATTAGTGCCACACCACAATATGGCCACCATTTTAGTCTTCGGTTTGACTCCTTGACTCCTATTCAACATATTTTTACTCAAGTAAAAGTAAAAAGTAGCCATCCAAAAAATGACTCAAGTAACAGCAAAAAAGTATTTGGTAAAAAGGCGACTCTAGTACTGAATAACTGATTAAATTATCAATCATTTAATATTTAAAAAATAAAGTTATGTGGGAGTTTTGGTATTTTAAAGACCAAAGTTATTCATATAAATAACATAATTACAAACAAAATCAGGCCAAAAAAAAAAAAAACATTTTTCCAAATCAGTTTCTTTCAAAATAAAACTTATTGAAACTTTAACAAAAACTGCAGATGTGTGTCTGAGTCTGGTGAATTTTTGGTTAAAACATGTTTGTTCACCATTCAGTGAAGTTACTGACACTGGGTAGAGAATACAGACATTTTACTCAAGTAAGAGTAGAGATACCTAATAATAAAATTACCGTACTTAAGTAAAAGTAAAAAGTACACCATAGTAAAAATACTCCTAAAAGTACTTTTTTTCCAAAAACGTTACTCAAATAAATGTAACTAGTTACTCTGTTGCCAGGGATATGAATAATTTGGATATAACTTATTAGTAACTTTCTACCATTATTCAGGTTGCTTCAGATTACTTTGCCTTTGATAAATTAAATTATTTGATTACCTTTATCTAAAGCTAAAATTAGCATGATGTTCTGAAACATTTTAGTGAAAAAAGCAAAAAACATCTAATAAATGAAAGGGAGTATCTGCCTTCGCGGCTCTGTAGGAAGTATGGAGACCCACCTTCCTCTGGCAGAATGTGGAGCAGTAATTGACTTTGTGACATCCTGTACACTCGCTCATCGCCATCCGGCCACAGTTCACACACATCTCCTGCAGAAGAAGAACACAACACTTTAGGCTATTGAGGGAACCACGGAGCAAGCGCCGCTGACATTGTGGAAACTGGTTTGTCGTACATTGATGATGATCTCTGTGATGTCAGAGCTCCTTTTGGTCTCTGAGTCATCTGGCTGCTGAAACGAGATCTGGTTCTGGAAAGGCTGACCCAGTCCACACTGCACACCAAAACACATTATCTTCATCATCTTCGCTATCCACTCTTTTCTAAATGCTATAAAGTGTCTTACATGTATCCATAACTTTTGAATCTTATGTCACAATAAAACTACAAAATTTAAAAATTTTAAGTTATTTGTAATAACAAAGTAGTGCAAATTTCTAGGGTTGCAGCTAGCGATTATTTTAGTAAATAATTGCTAAAGTAAATGTAAAAAAAATTGGCATATTCTGATTTTGTCATTTAACCATTTCAGATGATTTTCTGCAAGAATATATGAAAATGCAAATAAACAAATAAAGCAATTCCTTTTTTAAAAATTAAAATAAACATTTTATTGCCTAAAATGAAACATAGCATTCCTTTAGTGTAAGCTAAAGGAAGCATCTGCATTTTTTAGCATCTGCAGCTAAAAAATACATCTACATGACCTTTCTATTCAGCTTTACGTCAATACAGCAGAGGGCTGCTCTGGTGAATATTTTTTAGGATAAGCAGTTAATAATTCCATGAAAAGGTTCCTAATAACATATTCTGTTTTACAGAATTTGAAGCAGGTGAAGCTAAAACTTCACCTGGGTTAGGGTTAAATATAATCTATTCACAACATGAGGAGTTGTGAATAGATTATATTTACAGACAAAGAGGATTTTTTTTTTTATCTTAAATGCAAAATGTATACATATTTTATACAATTACAGCTGTTCTTTCAGCAGTCTGGATGATTTAGAGCTTGTATACTTCATTTAACAATTAATTGAGTAGATAATTATTTCAATAAGTGATTAATCATGATTAATCTTATTAATAGTTTCAGCTCTACACATTTTTGTAAAGTGGGCTGAAAATAATTAATGGCTTATGACTTTTTATTAACAAAAAGCAAAAAGTTCTTAAATTAGATGTAGGTCTGAACATTGATTACTTTCTAACTCATGTAGACTCTGATCTTATTTAGGAAGTTTCTATTTACTAACCTGAAGGTTGCTGGTTGTACTAAACCAAATCAAAGGGACTATATGATCGCACACTGTGGATTTTCATTTGTAAAAGAAAATTAAAACATAATTTAAATTAAAGTATCATTTTCCTTCTCCTTCAAAGTTATGGGATCTGGTCTAAACAGTTTGAACTTTTCTATCTGATTCTTAAGAGTTTCTGGTTGCGAGTTGATCTCACCTCCTTCCTGCCCCCATGGCCTTTGACCCCTGCGGGCTCCCCAGCAGCATTTTTGGCCTGTTCTATCAGGGCCTTCAGCTGCTGCACATTGCTCATCAGTGTGTTTGCCAGTTCCTCCAGGTACACCCAGGTGTTCTTCTCTCCTTCATTCACGGCCGAACACGCATCCCCTACAGGCGCCACTTCCAGCCCCGCCACCAGCGTTGCCGACGGTGACGATGCCGCGGAGGCCACTGCTACTTTGGCTTGGATGGGCTGAGGAGCAACAGCCAGAGCCGGCAGCGCTGTCAGCACTGGAAGAAAGTCACAGGCAGGCTGACATCAGTACTTTAACTAGAAAGCTGTACTTTAACTAGACCAGCTTGTTTAAAAAACAGAATTAGACTCTGTATTAGCATGTTCATCATATTAGGTGGTTTCTTGTATTGTATAAATTCTCAAACAGCAAAAAAGTGACAACTAGTTATTTTCATAGTACTCTGAAAATAACGCCTGACACTTATTGCCTCCGTTTGGAAAAGAACAGACCAGGTGAAGTTAGTGTCTCAGTGACAGAGCGTACCTGTGGTGCTGGCGAACACGTCACCCTGTGCTGACCCGTCTGAGATGATGGCGGCTGAGGCAGCGTCGCTTGTTGGCGTACGGTCAAAGGTCAATGTGCTGGAGGCAGCAAACTGCCCCGACGGGGACACTGTGACTGTCAGAGAGAGAAAATAGCAGGATTGACCAATCATACGATACTTTCTGGTAACCAAGCAAGAAAATAAAAGGTCTATCCTGAATGTGAAGACCAGACTGAGGCTTAAAGAATACAACTTTTTTTTTTTTCCTTGTAGCGCTGGTAGAGGGAAGTTTTTTTTTTTTTTTGTTCTTGTGGAGTATGTTTAGATCTTCACTGTTCTTTAAAGGAACGTTAAATTGACTAAAAAAAGTGAACCCCAATGAGCATTTCTGGGTTGTTAATGTGATCAGACTGCAAAGCATCTACTATGTGCTGCAAGTACTAAAGGTAAACCAACTATAAGACAATAATTCATACTGAAATATTGCAACATTTTCACGAACACAAGCACAAATTTAACCCCGTTTTTGATATTCTGGAGCCATCTTGTATATGTTTAACGATGTTTCACATACAAACATAAAATACAACAACTTGGTGTTTTAGCTGCATGTGAGCATATGTTTTCCATGCTCCTTCAACCTTCTTTCGGGGGAGAGGGGGATGGGGGAGGCGCCGATTTATGTTTTCGCATCTACCTGAATAATGTGTAGTTGCGCCACTGGTGGTGGATAAACAATAGAGGAAAGCCGTTGTGGTGGATGTAGCAATACCAAGTGACCACAACATCAGGAAAAAGGAGAAACTGGAGAAATACCAGAGCCTCAGAGAGAAACTGGAGAAGGCCTGGAAGGTGAAGACCACAGTGGTGCCTGTGGTCATCGGGGCCCTCGGGGCAGTCACCCCCAAACTGCAGCAGTGGCTCAAACAGATCCCAGGAACAACATCAGACATCTCAGTCCAGAAATGTGCAGTTCTAGGTACAGCCTACTGAGCAGAACCCTCAGGTAGATATATATATATATATATATATATATATATATATATATATATATATTCTATCTATCCATCCATACATCTATCCATCTATCTATCCATCCCAGTATGTAGGTGAAGTTTCT
>NW_015113201.1:13206-25389 GCF_001443285.1 Poecilia latipinna
GTTATATATACAGACTACAGCGCGGAACCCTCATATAGATATATATATATATATATATATATATATATATATATATATATATATATATTCTATCCATCCATCCATCCATCCATCCATCCATCCATCCATCTATCCATCCCAGTATGTAGGTGAAGTTCCTGTTGAACGTTTATACACCCTCAACCTGTGCATGGATATTATCTTAATTAAGGGCTTTTAAAGATGCATGCAGTTAATATTTAAGAGCTTGAATTTATTGGTAATTTTCTCTAATCTCAGAATAAGAGCATACGTAAATTTTCTTTGGCAAAAAAACATGCAGTGTAACACAGATCCGTAGTATGACGGCATGCTGTTGTGAAACTCCATTCATGGTGGACAGTGGAACTGCTGATGAAGCATCTTTCAGGTTATGATGGATGCTGAATTATTCCTGAATATCGGAATCAGTTGTTCTTCCTCTGACTGTGACAGTTTGGGTCAGATTGTTAAAACATGAACAGGACAATGATCCTACACATCCCCTGGTTTTGGAATGGATAAAGCAAGCAAAAATTGTGGAATGGTCTGACTAAATACATTTTGAGCACAAAAAGTAGCTCATCAGAGATACGTTGTCTGACCTAAAACTGGTCTAACGTTAAACATAAATATGATAATCCTAATGAGCTCCCATGACAGTAGCGCCTAAATGTGAGCAAGAACCAGTTCAAAGTTTTTTTTTTTGTTTTTTTTTTTAGCCACATGGAAGCTGATTTCTGTTACATACACGTGGTTCCTGGAGTCAGCTGGATATTCTTCAGGGGGCTGAGGTCCTTCTTGACTGGTACAACCGGGAGCTCGTTGTCCTTCTTCCGTCTTTTGTAAGGAACAAAGAGACGGACAGGGCCGGTCTGGAAAAATAAAAATAAAAAAAGAAGCAGCTGTTGTTTAAGTGAGTGCTGATGAGATGTTTTAGACAACTACCACTTTAGATTTTCTTACTTCTTGCACTACCGTACTGCTAACTGTGGCTTTTGGTAGATTGGAGCCCTAAACTAACAAACACACACAAATAAGTAAGCGGAAAGTATAGAAAAATAAAAGCATTAGAAGGCAGGGGCTTCCAGAGTAGAATTACAAGGCTTAACAGATGGGGATAAATCTGTAAATCAGGAATCTGTCACAGCAATCACATATGGGAGCTTATAATCATAAACTCCACATAAAAATTCAGCTGGAACAAACTTCAAATGATTTTTCAGACACATCCTCCCATGTTTTATTCCTTCTGAGGTCAGAGGAGAGGTTAGCTCCAGTTAGGATCAAAACTGAGTTTTCTAGCAATTGACTTATTTCCTGTAAACATATGCGGAAGAGTTTTTTTTTACAGTTGTGATTAAGAATGAGCTGTAGGTCATTTTAAAATTAATTATTTTCAAACTTATAATAAACAGTGACAAAAAAGTAGATCCTGTATTTACAGAAAGTTTTTTTCCCCCTGATAATCACAGAGCTACTGAACCGTATTAAAAGAAAGGAATTCACCCAGAAATAGACAACAGGTTAAATATAAATGCTGGACACACACAAAAAACAAACATTAAACAGTTACCATGGTGATATTTTCTGGTGTCACAGAGTCCCCTTCCTTTGGTGACTGTAAAAGAAGCAATACATATCAATAAATGCATAAATCTGAGAAAATCTTAATTCTGCCACTTGAACAGCTCACCCAACTTTATGCTGGATCTTTGGATAAATATTGAGTTCATAATTTAATTAATATGTTAACCATTATGTGTTATAAGAGCAGGGCCATGTTGAGAGGTACTATTAGCCATCTAGATGCTACATTGCCAAACATTTCATTCTTTGTTTGGGTTTTTCTTTTCAATAAACTTTATGCGCATTGACCTGTCACGATAACAAACCTTACTTGACAATAAATTGTCTCACAAATTATTGCGATAAATGATAATACTGCTTTTTTGAGACCATTTTAAAGAAATATATTGAGAATGGCATAACAATGTAAGTATGCCCTCTCATGGATAAGTTAACTTTAATATTGTACAGCACACTTCTCACTGGAACTGGAAGATATTTTAAATATTATCCAAAATAAAATGCATCAACCTAAAACGATACATAAAAAAGTAAATAAAAACTACCTACAACTGAAACCATAAGTAAAATGTATTAAGAAGTCTCTGTAATCAAAATTCACTTTCAAAAAACTACCCAGTTTATTTATCATATGATTAATTGATTAAACTAATTAGTTAATCTGAATTGTTCTTCATTGTGTTTGGGCTACGAATACATTTCTATAAGACAAAATGAAAAACATGGGTTTATTTGAGTCAGTAAGGTGTAGTAAGATTAAAGCCTAAACTAACATCTAAACAATTTTGGGGGGTTTTCCAAGACAAATAAAATATTTGGGTTCATTTCAGTCCATCAAAACCACAACTTGGAGATTCTGTTTTGCAGTTTCCCTGCTGACGTCATTGGAACGGTTACATGATCCTTTTTAAGATGGTTTACTTCACAATAAAAGTCTCCAGCATAAACACAGGGGTTCATATTTTTTGTTGCTGGTGATCTGGCATGTGTTGAATCCTACAGACACTCACGTGTGTCAGGTCATCACAGCAGGCGGCACACGTACAGGAAGCAGCATGAGGGTTCAGAATATGCTCCTAAAACACACACACACACACACACACACACACACACACACACGCACAAACAAGTTTAAATACTGAGGAGGCAGATATGTATTCCAGCTTTCTGTTTAGAATCTGAATGAAATAGTAAAACACACCATGAGACCATGAAAGCGTTCAGTACAGTTGCGGTCCTACAGTGTAGCTGTTGCACAGTTCAGTACCTGTATGAGGCAGAGCAGAGGTCGGCCAGCGTATCTGATGCTCCTCTTCCAGTCTTTGCTGCTCGCTCTTCCCGCTAAAGCTTCAAACTCAGTTGGAGCAAACCACTGCTGGTTGTGTTTGATACAACGACCTTTGCCCCCTGAATGATGCAGAACCATTTTAGCATGGAAAACATCAGGAATAACGCAAACAAGACTGTGTTGTAATTTGCTGATGATGAATGTTGATCAAACAATCGATATATAAAAGTCTGCTGTTTAAACCAACATGACCAAAGAGTGTGGGGGGGGGGAACGAAAATACAAAAAAATATTCAGTTGCCTAAACTTTCTATTGTAGACCCTTCGAGGAAACAAGGTAAGTTAAAACCAATTGGAAATTTAACAATGAATAATATGGATAAATTGTGAAATAAACACAGAGAAGCGTAAAAAAGAACATGGAAAGAGCAGAGAATTAAAAAGGTCCTTTGCTCAAACTGTAAGTTTGTGCTTGTGGCTTTGTGTTTTTCATCACATTTTATGTCTAAAATTTACTTAAAAACAGACTAATAGTAACAACAGACTGCAGAGATTTCATTTTCAAACTCGGGAGCTCACACTTTATGTTCAGAAGTCTGGCTTTGGGATGAATTCCAGTTTCTGCTGGAAAACTGCTGACCAATCGAGTCCAGGCATTTCTCCATTGACCAACTGGTTACCTGATCTACTGAGTCTTCCTAACTTTGCTAAGATTTCGCATTTCTCAAGGCTGTAGTCGCTTCAGCAGCTATTAATCACCGATACTTAACCACTGTGCTCTGCAAACTCAGGACTAAAACATATTGTACTAGGTAGGGATGCACTGATATGAAGATTTGGACCAATATCGATATCCGATATTAATACTGACAGAAAATGCAATCAGATATTGGAAAATGAAAAGGATGCCAGTATATTATTTTAAAAAAGTAACTTGTTTTTTAAATTAAATTTAAAAAGCTGAGCCCCAGTTATACATACAGGCAGGTAGACACACCAGATTTGTGCTGATACCACAAGACAGAAGCCACAGTTTTCACAAGATGTCACCTGATCCCAGCCGGTTCTTGTACAGGACTCCGCTCGTATTCCTGCAGCGGACTGGCAGCTCGTTGTTGTACACAGACGGGTCCCAGTTGTATTTGGAGCAAGAGTCTTTGTCCTGCAGCGGAGTCAGAGGAGTGGGTGGAGTCTGAGGGCCTGACAGACGGACACAGAGGGATACGAATCATTTGTGATATTTTTTCGCTTGCTGATGAAAAGAAAAAAAAAGCATCGTCCTGCCAGGACAGTGCAGCACACCGGATGTGATGGTGGCAGCAGATTTGAGGCCCGTTGCTTCCACGATGCTGCCATCAGTGTGAACCACAATCAGGGTGGCCTTCTGGGTACTGAGCCCTTCACCCAGCTGCAGAGTGGTCCTGCCACTCTGTAAGCACACAAACACAGCACACAGTCAAACAATAACATGCTGTAAATGATATTCACTTCCCATACCACACAGATATCTGAGGTTTAGCATCGGCCAATGGCGATCCGATACAGAAAAAAAGTGCAGAACTGACTTAAAATGTATTCTGGGTTTTTTTTAACACAGATATAAATGTAGTGAATTACAAACATATTTGATAACTTTGCACCAGTACAGTACTCTTATATGCACCAAAGGATTCCCAAGCTTGGTCAAACATGAAAAAACAACACAAGTTTAATTTGTTCAGTCAATCGATTAGGAGTAGAACAGCTAATTTAAAATAAATAATAATGAAACTGAAAGTGACCAAAACAACAGGTTGACTACTTTGGTCAAACACATAAAAAATGAACTGCAACAAACCTTTCAAATGATTCAGAAGGTTCAATTAGGAATTATAAACATAGTGTAGAATAAATGATGAATGAGCACAGAGCATAGAACTAGAATCAATAGATCTGCCCTTAGGGGTCAGGCACATTGTCACTGATATAGAATGTTTTTCAATACAGATATTAAAGTTGGATTTTTGAATTTCTAGACAAATTCTTTTTCACAAGTTCCACAACAATATTTATGATGTCAGAATAAATTATATAAAAGTGGACTTTCACTTTTATTCCTCCATGAAGTAATCTTACAAATTAAACATAAGTCCCTGGAGAGATGTGAGCAGTGAGGTGTTATTTACCAGAACATGCTCAGGAAGGCTTGCGGATGTAGCGACTGTGGTGGTGAAAACATTGTCCTCTGCAGCCTGAACATCCGCCACGGTCACTGCAGCCACCTCTGATCAGCCACAAAAGATAAAAATCACTGAGGTCCAAGAAAAACTACAACAAATTATTTCTGTGAATAAGACAGGACTGTGAAATGAAGTCAAACCAGTTTCACAGCTGAAAGTATGGGACACAATAAAAGCTTGTATTAACACGTTAAATTCCTCTATGTTGATGAAGTTAAGATTGCATCTTGGGGTGAACAGACCAATCGGCCCAATTTCGTTGATTTTGGGTGATCAGCCAATACTTCCATGGGAAACCGACCATATCCACCGATCGTATCTACCTCCGTAAAGTTAGACAAGATTGGCCTTCAATTGCCTAAGCTTTATATTTATATTTGAGCGCACTATCTCATGTGCCACTAAAATAAGTTTGTGTCATTGGGTATTGTTCAATGTTTTTCAATAAAACTAGAACACTGAAAGAGTATCATGACCTCACAATGGGTACAAAATGAATGTACTATTTGTCGCAAACTCTCTTTGTATTCTACAGTTTCAATGAGAAGTTTAAATATACTCACTACTGGCATAAATATTATGGTAAACTGTCTTTTTTTATTCAGAGTGAAATGACACAATTCCAAACTTCCACGATTTTAAAAACAATTAAAAGGACAATTTTTAGTAACCAAAGTTCAACTAATACATCAGTATCCATTTATTTCAAGTTCTTTGATTCTTTCACTTTGTATTGCAAGAGAGGAACACATTAAATTCTGAAGTCTTATTTTGTAAGTAATTATAGATGAAATGTAATATTTTTGGTGGGTGGGGGTTAATAACCACACTATGACTGAGGCAGCCTCCACAATATATTTTCTATATTGATATTTTTTACTTATAGCTGCGGGGTTACTTTTATGAGTAATATCTGTATTTTGTATTACTATTTATATTTATAAATATTTCTTACAGGAAAATGAAAGAACACCTAAATCACTGAGACTCTTAAAATTACTTCAGGAACATATTTGAATGAAGTTGGGTCCAAATATCAACCACAAGGTTTCGGTGGTTGTTTTAAAATGCAGAATACTCCTGTGATTTTATGTGATTTCTACCAATAAAAAGTAATACATTTGCTTGTTATGCTAACTACATCTAACCCTCTGTTAACCCTCCTGAACAGCCATGGCCTTCTGCTGCTTCCTACCTGCGAATGCCGCTTCGGCCTCGTCTGAGTTCGGGAGGTGCTCGGCTCTCATGTCGATGTTTCGCGGTTCCGCTATCACAGACATCGGAGCGACTTCGGCCTCCGACTCCGTATCCGAGCCCACTCCCTCCACCGACCCACCGATGGGCGGTTCATCCAGCCCGAGTGCCTTCGTGGCCGAGGCTGCCTCGTCCATTCTTCCGCGGAACGACAAGAACCGAATAGGGCCGAGCGGCCGCGGAACAAAGAAACAGATCCGAGGTTCCCGGAGCCTCGAATAAAGCGACGCACAAGTAACAGAACTCGTAAAGTAAATTGTATTAAATAAACTACAACTATATTTACCAGAAACTCAGGAAAACTCTTAGGATATACGAGCTGACCGGGAAAATTAAAGGGAAATCATAATTTATTTTTATTTCAAACCTACGGCAAGCGATAAACCGGAAAATGCCGAACTGGTACGAGTTCAACCGAGGAGAAACGGGCGAATAATAGCAATTTTGCACGCGAATTTCATACTTAAGCGATGATGGATCTCATTAAGCTTCACTTTTTTTGGCTTAAACATAAAACCACAAAGATTTATGAGTCTAACTCTACATTGACATTCTGCACCACTCACAAAGAAGGCAGGAAACAGAAATATAACTGGAGAAGGGTTTTATTTTTTTCAGGCAACCTTCCAAACATTAAGACACGGATAACGGCCAACGGAAATTTATGTATGTATATTTTGTAAATCCAAGTAACGATTATTAAAATATATTTACATCATCAAAATACCCATGCTTTGTTCTCTAACTCGTTGAAAACTGTCTTAAAATCAGTGTTTTTGACTTCTATTAATTTTCATGTTTCAGTTTCCTGGCGTTTCAGAGCAGATTCCTTGTTTGCACTTCCACAGGGCCGCCTGTGGTGGAACATTATTCATACTGAATTACAAAATCATTCATAAAATAAAAATTATATATTGGCTGCAACAAATTTACCTGAATAGAACAGAATATGAACTTTGTCAGCCCTAACCCTGAGCCCTTTCACTGAACACATGACATTATCCATTCACATCTGCTTATGAACACACTTAGAACAAACCAGCTCCATTTAAACTCCATGGAAAACCATGTAAGCATTTTAACAAGAGACAACATAAAAATAACAGCAAAATAAATCACTTGCAGATAATATTTACAACAAATTATTTTAAATCTGTGACTAAGGCATTAAAAGTTTTTGCTATGAAGGGCTTCTTTGTAGTGCAGCAGAACTTTCTGGTATAGTGAGCTAAAAAAGTAAAAAGAAAAAAGTGGAGGCTTTTGATCAGTTTCAATATTTTCTACTTTTGTTACATGTCTGTGGATGTGCTCTATATTATTCAGACAAGTTACTGAAGAGTAATAAAGTGCTCACTGTTCCCTTTAATGTGTGCAATGTGCTTCAATTATGCCTCCAAAACAGCCAATGAAACAAAATATCAAAGCACTTTTCATGAAAACAACTTAGAACATCTTGATCATTTTATGATCAATATTTAAATGAAACACAGTAATTAATTTTGCTATAATGCATTTGAGCCCTCTAAAACATCTGAAAAGTTAGCATTATATTCCAGAAGAAACAATCAAATTATTAGTGAGAAATATTCATTTACTGGTAGAGTAATTCATTTATGTAATCTGAGAGCAGGAAGTAATCAGACAGTATTTTACACAGTGCATTAGGCATATTGAGAAAAATTAGTTTGAATTTCATCCATATTAAATTAAGCATTACATGTCAGGAGTTTCCTATTAGACTATAACAATTTATCAGAAACTGCTTAAAATTTAAATCTCCCAGGGGGTTTTCTCGTATTTTGCTAAAGATGAATATTGATCAATCAGTAAATAAAAGTCTGCTGTTAAAACTAACATTCCCCCAAAAAAACCTGTAAACTGGAGAGGATGGGAAGAAAGGGAAATACAAAAAAATTCAGTTCTCTAAACTTTCTATTATGGATACTTAGAAAAAAAATTAAGCTAAAAACCAACTGGAAATTCAACAATGGGTGATATTAATAAGTGGTGAAGTAGACACAGTAAAACATAAAAAAGAACATGGAAATTACAATATGGTAACAGTTAGTATCTTGTGAGTAAGCTTGCTGATAGGAATGACAAATTATTTGAGCTATTTAGTTTATCAGTGGTTCTTAAACACACCAGCCTAGTTTTCCTGTGACTCTACTAACAAGTACTAATCAGCCTGACATGCACATACTGAAGGATTAAACTGAACAGAATGCACTGCCTTTTATTCTTGTTTTTAAAAACCAGTTTGAAATAAAGAAATCAAATCAAACAAAATACTGGGTTTTAAACCACTATTACTTTATGAGCTCACAAACCTATTTCCCCCCAAAAAGAAACTACATTTTCAAGAGAAAACAGGAATTTTTGTGACCGACATTAAATGTTGTTTACTGAAGGTAAATTTGCTTGGACAGGACTCAAGTTTTCACATTGCCAAGAATTCCTCTGTTCATTCTTTCATAGCAATGTAAAGACCCAAAAAAATCCTTGATTATTATTTCTATAACTTGGGATTTTAAAAAAACTGAATCAGCAGACTAACAGACATCTGACCATATGATCTTAAAGGTTTTACTGTTCTGGTTGCATCCCAGCCTGGTGTGCTGTAGCTGTGATCACATGTTCAGTTACATCCACCCTTCTTTCATGGCTGTTTTGGAATCCATGACTAGCACTTTGTAAATTCAGTCTGCTTACTTAAACCCGAGGTGAACCAGAAGCATGACGGCAGAGGATCAACCATTCTGTTTAGACGCTTCTCAAACAATCACGAGGTGTAAACTTCATGTAGATCCTGGACTGCAAGCATGACCTTAGCAGGGCTGAAGGTAACTCCTCCTTGACGTGTTTGAGTGAAGCCTTCTTTCTGCTCCACTTTGGAATCGCTTAGCTCCGTGTGGAAGCATCGGCATGTTGGCATGTTCCCTGTTCTTTAGCATAACAACACCCACTATAGTTTCCCCAGGTGAGATAGCAAATACCAGCTGCTGCACATCAGTTCTGCTAAACATACACATATATACATCCAGTTTCTTTTTATCAAAAAGGTCTTTTCTTAGCATGAGGACCCGAGAGGCTACTCAAGCCTATCAGCTAAGGTTTGTCAGTCTGAGTTTCACATCAACACGGGTTGACGATGCTTTCCTGAAATCAGCTCTGGATCCTGGAAACCAGGTAATAGAGAAGAAAGAAGGCCAGGACCAGCCCTCCGGAGACGTAGCAGAGGAGGCGTCGATTGTCTTTGCCAGATCGGACCATTGTGGAAAACCGCTTCACACTGCCACTCAACAGGCCCGTTGCACTCATGAAATTTGAGTCCTGGAAGACGAAGAGGGAGAAGACAATTACAGCTTTAGTTTCTGCCAACACACACCTGCAATAAGACCTAGAGGTCTGCAAGAACTGCTTACATCAGAGACAAGACGGACTCACCATGTTGTCTAAGTAGTCGTTCTGATCCTCCACGTCTCTGTCAATGTCATAAGCCAGCTGTCAGAGAAAGATTTAATTAGTATGACAAAGTTTGGAACTACTCCTTATTTCAAACTGTACGTCCATAAAAGTCACAAAGCTTTCTTAATTGAAAAAAAAAAAATTCTAAACCTTTAAGTTTGGAGAAAAAAATTTATTTAACAGTATTATGTATTTTCCAGGCACATAGTATTATTTTATAGCATAATCAAGTAACCATGTTACCTTCAGTTGGTATAAAACTTAAAGGATTTCTCAAACATGCATGAAAGAATCAAGGTATATTTTTGATGAGGGTAAACATTATAACATGATGTAAAGCTCAAACAAATTTATTTTACATAATACTGCCCCTTTAACGCGTACAAATGGAAGAAGGAAGTAGCAGCTGTGGCTAGAATCTCAAAATAACAAGCAGACAGGCAGACAACGGACAACCATCACCAATAATTAGACCGGTGGAAATAAGCTCTTGTTGGTTTTTACATACCGATTTCAGTCGGGAAACTTTACTGGCCAAGTTATCAGCCAGTCGTTTGTTTTCAGCATCCAGCATGCTGTCGACAGAGCCATGACCTGAAGACACACAGACACAAACGCCCAGGCCAGTGTTAAATGTTTACAAGTTGGAATTTAAAACCAGGAATTTTGTTAAATGCCTCCCAACACCCCACTCTGTTTTTCTTTTTGATAGTTTAAGTACTTAAAAAAACAAATAAACCTTTAAATTTGGAGACATAATGGATAACTAATTAACAATTGTATTTCTCCTGTAAATCAGTTCTCTAGTAAAGTCCAGTCAAATTACATTCATGGTATTCTTAAACATTGCAGCTTTTATTTAAAAAGTGTGAATGACTTTTTTTTAAAGAAACAACAATTGTTAATTCAAGACTTTATATTTCATTCTCATTGATTGAGGAAAATGTTAGCACTTAACAGAGCTTCTTTTAAGCAGATGAAATAAAACTTTATCCAGTGATTTATGTGTGTCTTGTGCCTCAGGTGCTTTTACACCCACTGTACAGGTTGCCTAGCTTCACTGCCTTCAAACACACTATACAGAAAGCTTCCTTACAGCTACTGTTGACTGATTTTCAATACTGAAATCCCTGTTAAAGATACACTTCCTTTCTTGACAAAGGAGGCAGTCATAAAAACTAGAACGAACGTTTATATTTTAAATCCGTCGCAAAACCATAACGGGACGATTTTCGGCTTGAAATTGCTTCCTACAGGGCTGTTTACTGCAAAACATCAACGCCTTTGTAGACTTGCTATGCATGTCTACAAGAACTACGACACGAGGAATGAAAAAATGGCAAAAAAGTAAATGGAGGAAGTGATGAAAGGACGAATGTACAAACTTATAACTGTACAAACTAAGACTTTGGATGTGAAATCTGGGCTCATCTAAGTCTTGCTAGCCCTTGTTAGAAACTTGTAAAGTTGCTAGCTTCGCAAGTTTAAGGCTAGTTTAGATTAATTAATCGCAGTTGTCATCCCATAAGGTGGGGTTCGAACTTAGCCACCACCACAACGTTCCATTTAGGCAATAAGAAGAGTTATTTGGTTGATAAACATAACGAACGGCTTAATCTGAGAAAGTGGATACGTGTCTAAAAACAAACTGTACCTCTGTTCCAGTCCGCCATGTTGCTTTCTGAGGGCACGATCAGCTGTTCAGATGCGCATGACCACCGTGTTTCTTCAATAACATACGTCCGCCATTTTGTGAGTGGCAGAAAAAAAAACATTACTTAAGCAACGTTTTCTTCATCATCCTCTCATTGACGGATAGCAAACGTCGCCACTTAGTGTACATGCGTGTGCCTCTGGTGGCACATGATAGGTATCAGTTCACACAGTTAATAAACATGTAAAACAATCAAAAAAAAAAAAAAAAGTTCACACAGTTAATGACTAGTGAATGACTAATATGAGTTTAGAGCAAACAGAGGTGGGCAGAGTACCCAAACAGTGGTACTCAAGAGAGAGTAGCACTGTTACTGCATCGTATTTTTTTACTCAAGTAAAAGTAAAAAGTAGTCGTCCAAGAAATTACTCAAGTAAGAGTAAAATAAGCATTTGGTAAAAAATAAAAAAAAGAAAGAAAAAAAAGAATAAATAAATAAAAATAAAAATCTACTACAGTACTTTGCAACTGATCTAATGATCGATCATTTAATATTTAAAAAATTAATTAAATATACTCATTGCACAGACTGCAATGAGTGAGTGCAATAACGAACGGCTTTTATTATGAAGTGTAGTGTACTGACGATATCTGACCACAGGGAGGCAGCACATATACACGTGCCGTGGACA
>NW_015113201.1:28678-83839 GCF_001443285.1 Poecilia latipinna
TGAATTCTAACTCGAAACATATGCATTCCTATTCATATTCATATTAAGAGTGAATCAAACAGACTTAAGTCCACTCAGCGCATCTGCTACGGTGAGCAGTCCTCCAGCTGACCCAGGCAGTAAGTCCTGGTATGGAGGTCATCATCTAAAGTGGAGGGGAAACTTTAGACAAACTTGTAGGATATAAAAGCACAAGTAAACTAAAACATGTTAAGTGAAAGAGTAATATCCCTGTGTGTGTGTGTGTGTGTGTGTGTGTGTGTGTGTGTGTGTGTGTGTGTGTGTGTGTGTGTGTGTGTTCAGTCAATCCCCCTGTATCACTATGTGCTGTAATCCACCTGTGTGTGTTTGTGTGTTGTGCCACCTGACATGAGCTTGCTCCTCTGGGTAGGTATTGGATGGAGGGGGATGTGAGGTTTGTGTGTAGCAAATAGAAGCCACTGTAAAGAAAAAGAAGAAGAAGCACTGATGCAGTCAGAGCGTTGGGAATAGAAAAGGCAGTAGTCTAACATGGGTCAGGTCAGAGTGTTTCTATGAGTTTGGAGCACCAGTTGTACGTTGCTCTGTCTACTGCCTGCTTTGCACTTGAATTCTTAAAATTTTCTCTGAAAATGCTCTGGTGTTTTCCATGCTCATCCCAGCAGTAGGAAACTTCCACTGCTTGCAGCAGATGTATTGATGCTGATGGGAGTACATGCATCTCTGATGTGGAAGCTGCACATGGTTTACATGCTGTGTGCGCAGACACCTGCGCGTCCCTCTCAGCAGGAGGAACTGCAGGAGCAGCCACAGCCTCTCTGGAGCTCTCTGAAGCCACAGATTGTCTAATTAGATTAGGCAAGGCTTTCCACAGATAATCATTTAGCCAGCTCTGTTCTGTTTTGTGAGCTCTTTTCTTTTTCCTCCTGTTTTCCTGCGATGGAGCGCTTCTTGTGCCTGTCAGCTCGCTGAAGGTCAGAATGAATTTCTCTTCAGTTTGATGAGTGAAGCTGTGGGTTATGGGCTGGTTCTGGAACTGTGATTGTCACGCTGCTCAGAGTAATCGGACTGCCACTAATACCTGCTGCTGCTGCTAACTGGAGGCGATGGGGGAAGTTTGTGTGAGTAAATCCTTTCTTCTCCTCAGGCTTGTAAAGAAGACATTGCTTTGTTGCTTTCAACAGACATAGTTAGTTGTTTGTAGATCCTCAACAGAAACACATTAATGTGATTTTATGTACTTTAACTGATTAGCAGACAATGTAGTAAAAAATTAATTCCAGTTCCTGAAGTGAGACAATTTAGGAATCCTGACATGTTTTGTTTTGGAATTGTTGTTTGATAAGGCCATGGACGTTGACCATTAGCTTCCTCCACTAATTTGACAGCCATGACTTGTGCTCACTGTGGCTCAGTTTTTCCTCCCTCCTTCAGCTTTTAACAGGCTGCCTCTGCCTCGTTCAGATTAAGCTGACTGATTGACACAGCAGCTTACAGTTGAAGGCACCGAGGTCACCACCTGAGGGAAACATAAACACGCTCAGTCAGAGACACAAAGTTAAGATCTATATCTCCACACGTTAACATATAGTAGATTAAGAGCGTTTTATTTATTTTACAATAGAGTAATGATGGTTGAATTTGAAGTGCCAGGTGTCATTTGTTTCTTACAAAGCACAGTGCATTTACAGCTGGCAGGACAACAGCCCTGGAGGACCAGAGCTGCACACCCCCTGGCATTAGTTGGAAACGCCCAGGGTCTAGAACAGGGGTGGGCAATCCTGGTCCTCGATGGCCGGTGTCCTGCGCCTCTTAAATGTCTCCCTGATCCAACACACTTGAATCCAGTAGCTGAATCACCTCCTAAATCCAGTCAGGTTCACCAGAGTCCTGCTAACGACCTCATTATTTGACTCAGGTGTGTTGAAGTTGAGATGCATCTAAAAGTTGCAGGAGACCGGCCCTCCAGGCCTGGAGTTGCCCACCACTGGTCTAGAATGAGGAATTATTACTTTTTTGAAAAGACCAGACCCTCTGACCAAAACCTTTTTTTGCGATTGAAAAAAAAGGTGAATCAGGTTGGATTCAGTGTGAAGGTTTTTATTGCTAAGAGACAGTTTAAATCTGAGAAAAGGCAAATTAAGGTGGGGATTGAACAAGCAACCGGCCGATTGCGGGCAAACTGCTGCCACCGTCGCCACCATGGCCTCGTAGACTATAAAGTGTCATCTGATCAATGGTTCCCCGGAACTGGTTGAAAATTTACCCCATTTGGTTTATTCCTGCCGTCCAGGAGAGAAAAAGACTGTTTCTATTATAATAACAGATTCCTGTTTTTCTCTCGTGCCGTATCAGCCCAAGCTGGCTGAGGGAACATGTGCAAACAACTCCCAGCCTTGAGAGACGATGCTTTGATACCAGATGACACTGTCAGTGAGTGACCTCTAGACGAGAGAGACTGAAGCCTTCTCCCACCCAGATTCCTGTTTTGCATCGTTGAGTTTAGTCTGATCTCTGACCACTGTGAGATTCAACATCATGGATAATGTTAGATAGATTAGGAACTGGCTTCACTTCCTTTTATCCTTCTTTCCCCATCCTTTGGGAACTGGTTAGAATATCAGAAACAACAAAGAATCTGGGCTTAGAAAAAAAAATCTAGAGAAGCTGTTAGGACTGTAATTGTCTGAATGCTAAGGAGCTGAAGGTTGATTTATTATCAGTGGTGTACATGCTTTTTCAGTCTTTAGTTGATAAAAGTTTTAACTTCATTAAAAATATCGTTCAGTGTAAATACAAGCCCTAAAGTTACAGTATGTAGCTTTTCAAAATAATATTTTTTTTTATTTGTTGAAACTGTCACATTCAGCAGCACGTACATTAGTTTGACTGACAGCATTAAGACACTCGCTATGATTAGTTGTTTTTGGTAGGGGTGCATTACTTCAGATGGCAGTAGTATCTCAGGCAGGAGGTGGAGGAGCTAGGTCTTTTCACAGATTATCTGTCTGATATTATGCTGTCATGATAAGGCGATGTACAAATGACTGTCCCCGCCTATGGCACTGAATTTTAACTAGGGCTAACTTCCTATTTGAGCTGTAAGACTTTTGTTTTGAAGGGACAGTCTCCTGTTTAACTGTTTGTGTAAAGCTACTACAGTGTGCGCCACCTTGCATTAGAATAACGGCAAGAGTAACAAAAAAAAATCTTAAAAATTTATTTTGTAGGGAGAAATAAAGCTCTTTGTAATGTCTCCGTTTTTTTGGAAGTTTTTTTAAAGCAACATTTATGAAAACGTCCGGAAGACGTTCAAGAACGTTCAAACATTCGGAAGTACGCACTTTGTATAAGAAGTGAAAAATAAAAATTTGATAAAAAATAATAACAGTCATAAAAGTTTTAAAGATATAAAATCTAAATCAAGTGAAATGACAGCAAAAAAAGAAAATTATTTGGGAACTATCGTTCATAGTAAACAGTAGTTCAGAAAAATCGGCTCGTTCGTTAAATGTCTTATCACAATATTGCAGACTTTGGTCACGTCTCACATGTGCAGCACGTCCATACAATAAGTGCAGTAAGTGATAGCTTTTTTTTCATTGCAGGCAAATGCAGCATATTTGTCCATGTACAGCTAGCTTTGCTAATATCACTTCCACATAGTTTACCTATGAAAGTGACGCTAAAAGTTGAACATAGTCCCCACCGTCTCTGACAGGGAAGCGCTGCTATATTCACAAGTCGTCATATGCTTTCTTATGATTTATGAAGGGAAATTTATTACGGACGGTTAGACAGACATCTTCTCCCGCTCCCAGACAAACATTGCGCACTGTGTAGGAGTACCGCGTGCACTCGTAGACAACAAAAGGAGCTAAAGGGGGAGGCTGCAGCAAAACAGGTAATTAGTAAGTCGCATTATTGTTTGGATTTGAATCGGTTTGTTTTGCATCCAGTGAAAACAAGGATGTTGACAAATAAACTGGCAATTTAGTGATATTTTACAGTTGTGGTCTTGACATAAAATCCCGAGTCCTCAGTGTCGGAGACCGAGACGAGACCAAATGTCCGAGACGAGATCGAAACCATCCAAAATGTGGTCTCGAGCACTGCAACACTATCAACAGTAACAGGATCCACGTGGATAATTACAGATTGATGGCATTTTCTACTATCATAATGTTAAAATAAATGGTGCTCGGCTGAATACCAAAATTAATCTGTGATATAATGCAGACTGATAAAAAAATAAAAAGAGACCAGCACAGACTGATAAGAAAACGGAATCACGGACAAGATACATCGGTTTCTGATCGGCGTGGGCGCTGACAGAACAGATAAGGCTCCAGGATGAACTAATCCTGACTGTTAGCCTGGACTAGAGCAGGCTAGCTACAGGATAAATCGTCGTGGTAACCGTGTTACTTTTGTGAAACCAAATCGAGGCAGGGAGTTTTGAGAAAAGTGTATGAAATTTCAACAAGGACAGCTTACAGGTCCCTCACCCTTGCTCACTACTGCGCTATGGCAGAGCCTGCTGAGAACTTGAGAAAATTATCATTCCTTTGTCACATTAGGTTGTTTCTCCTCCATTAGTGCAGCTTCAGCACAGTGGAAATCTTGAGCTTGAAAGACAGTAGGCACTGTGCGGGTGAAGGGTGTGAGCAGCGTGTACACAAGCTTGATTGACTGACACTGTAGAGACAGTCCTGGCTCTGATTGTTTTTGGCTATCCAGGACAAAATGTGTCAAAAAGGAATATTAATTCTCGTGCTAATTTTGCAGAAAGCCAATGAAGAAAAACTAAATGTGGGATCATTCTGACCTCTGATCTATTTCCCCCTCCCCAACAGTCACTGAGTCCCTGTCAGGCTGGATCTGCACCTCAGGCTTGCCGCTGAGTTGCATTTTTCAATAAGATACTGACCAAGCTCTGGACGAAGGAGACATGGCCAGCAACTCTTTCCGCGGGTCCAAACGAGGACATTATGCCGAGGCCAACCATGAGCCAGAGTTCAGCTGCTCTCTGCAGGAGCTGCAGTCGCTTATGGAGCTTCGAGGAGCTGATGCGATCACCAGGATTCAGAACTGCTACGGAGATGTTAATGGACTGTGTACCAGACTCAGGACATCACCCGTTGAAGGTAAATATGTGCTTCTTTTTCTCCTTTTTGTTTTCTTCACAAACCGTTTTCATGAAGCAAGATCTGAAGCATTTCTGCAAAGGAGAGCTGCAGCGTAACATCAAGCAGATTTGTTTATATTTGCAGGGCTGACAATCTTAAACTGAACCTAACTGATGTTAGACTGGAACACGAACTGAACAGCTTCATTCACTTCCCCCACTGCCATTGCTAAAACTACAAGCAGATCACAATTCTAAATCAGTGCAGAATATCTACTTCACTGGTCACAACTTCTCCTTCTGTTTGAAGATTAGCCCAGTAGAAAAATCTACCAGAGGAATCCAAGTCAATGGGAGAAACCCCAGCAGTTTGGAAGGTTGGGAAATGATGGATGGTTTTGATGACTCTCAAACTTGTCTTCTCTGAGATTATAAGAAAGGGAGCAAATCAATGACACCCCAAACTGGATTTTAGTAAAACTTACTTGGACCAGTCAAATTTTAATATCTTGTAATAAAAACAAAAAGAGTCTGGTTCATTTCATGTATGTAGATACTCAATGTTTAGAACAAAGATTGACAGAAGATTACTATTATGCCTACAATTATCCTAGATAGAATTTGAACTAAGTACATTTTAAAAATCATGCTTGTAGGCACCATATGAAGAGTTTGGAGTGGCTCCATAAAAATATGAACAAGAGTCATACTTACACATCTTGAAGTCAGCTACTGAAATCGAAAATAGCAAGTTTTGACCAATTCCAAATTAGCAAGTTTTTTTCTTAATGTTTTTTGCTGCTGGGATTCCATTCTATGAATTGAACCCGTAACAAATAACCCAGAGCAAATAATGATAGCTTTCTATATCCAACAGTGTCATTGACTGTATGTGCCTTTGCTGTATGCCACTGGTCCAGTGACTCACCGACCTCTCCCTCCTGGCATCAACATAATTAAACCAACAGAGGACATGTTAGGTTAAGTCCGTTCTTTAGTTTGGCTTAAGGGACTGCTAAGCACGTGACGGCCAAAGTCAACGGTGACCCACAGCTATGTTGATCCTGGTCTGCTCCCTGGCAGCTTCTGGATAATTTGGGAAACTGTTCAGCCAAAGACAACTTTTAATGAAGAGACATTCAGCCTGAGAGGTGATAATGAGGATAAGAAGATTTATCTTCCTTTGCATCAGACTTGTTTTGCCATAACAATGCATAGTAATAGTCCTTTGGTCATTTTTGTGTTATTTCATCCTTCTAGCTTTGGCTCTTTGCAGCATTGTCAGTGATTTGCAAAAGATTTTAATAATCCCAAAGAAAACAGCTTATTATTCATAAAGCTCTAAAACAAGCAAACAAATGGAACTAATTCCAACATGTTCCTCCTAAGGTTTTTGCTTTCACTATGGAGTACTAGTTCTTGCTGTAGGTGGGATTAAACAAAATATGTTACCACCGGGGGTGGTAACATAAAAATGTGTCCAGAGAAAGAAAGATGAAAGTTGAAATGGTTTATAACAAAAATAAGGGTTCACAAACAAAACAGAGAACACCTTAACCCAATTAACACTCAAAAATAAAAAGGACTATCAAAACTAAGGAGGGTTAAGTGCAGCTCCAGCAATAAAACAAATATAACCAAACAAGTCAATATAAACTAAATTCAAACAACCCAAAAGAAAAACACTAAGGGAGCAAGGATCCTCCAAAGCACAAGCTTCTATCTAGATTGATTAGAGTCAATCAAGAGCACAGTAAAACTGCTAAGCAGAACAAAGTGGGTCAGCAGAACAAAATACTTCAGAGCTGCCCAAAAACAGTCATTGAAAGGCTAACAGCAAACAAGGCAGAGGTCAGTTCCTGAAAACTGCCCCACTGGAGGAATGTCTGCAGGGCCTTTCATAGGATGCAGATGGGCCTCATCAGTGTCTGATTGGCTTGGTTGCCATCTGCTGGTCCAATGGTGTTGCTTTTCAGCCTCCAGCAGCAAAGTGCGCTCCCACATCTGAACATGCTTAACAAAAAGAGAGGGACTGCTCCAGAGGCTAGGGGCTGTAATAGAAACCAGGCTCCATGAACCAAAGCATCCACAACCAAATACGCTCAACTGGATCAACCAATCTATTGCTGAAGATATGTAGAGCACTTGGTTACTGAGCATTATCAACTAGTGTGGTGACTTTAATGTTTAGTTTGTGACTTACTAAAGATTTATAGAAAGCATGCAGAATTTTACTGCATAATTAAAATGATGCTTTCACATTTTTTCAAAGTCCTTGTTGAGGTAAATTTTGCTCTCTGTAGTGCATTTCCCGTTTGATGTTTAGGCTTCTTTGGTAACCGTAGTTTTCCGAAGAAGGAGCAAAATGGAGTTGCACCTTTTCTCCTATATTTTCTCCAATATTTCACAGTACCATCCTTTTTGTCAGTCACTGTCACTCTAACTGTGATTTCTGTTTTTTGAAATCAGTTAGTGATTTATTGATACTCCTCATGAATATGCATGAAATAAAAACCATTGAGACTAAACAAAGTTTTCCAACAGCAAAATCTGTGCGAGGAGTTTAGAGCATTTAGTCAGTGTGGCAAGGTTGGAGTATACAGACAAAGGAATTTCCACAAAATCTCCCTACATGAAGAGTGCTGGGTCTTCCCATATGCTCTCTGCTCTGTGGGTTGAGCTCTTCAGCTCAACCCACAGGCTTTCAGTTGGATTTAGGACGGGAAACTAACATGAACGTAGGTTTATGTGATTTAACAATAAAAGAACATGCAGCCATATGTTTGGGATTGTTACTGCATCTCCGTTCACTGCTCCGTTTGGGCTTTCTCCAGTGGAATTTCAATCAGACCAAACAGCGAACAGAAGGAAGAGTTGTAAACGATACCGTCAAGTTTCTGTTTTAGAATTGTAGTCTGGTTATATAGGCCTGTGTTCTGGCAGTGGCAGCAGAGGAAGTGAATGTAGCCATTCAGTCCGTCATGGCCTCGCTTTTAAATATTGAGCAATTAAAGATGGAGCAAGAGGAATGTTTAAGACATTTTATTGCAGACAAAGATTTTGTGAACCTACTCCTCGCGAGGTTGGTTATGGTAAACCTCGCGAGCTGGTAAACTTCATCCAGCTGGTGCATTTCATACGTCAAGGACAAACATTAGTGATTGGGTAAAATCAAATCCAATCTGTTCCTTCAGCAAGCAGTCTTTATTCTTTCTAGGATTCAGACCTTCAGTAGAAAGCAAACTGTATAACAAGGAGCTAGTTTTTACTAGGCTAAGATTATTATCCTGTTGTAAAAGAAATAACAATGACAAAGCACATTCACTTTACTGACAGAGTCCACCAAAGATACCACAATGTCATAAATTCAAAGAGAATCAGGCCCACCGCATGAATATGATGAACTTAACGATGAGCAGGGTTGTTGTTCCACACTTTGACTTTTTTGCTTAACTCCAAACGCTGTTTTGAGTTTTACTCTGACCAAAACTCAAAATTCTAATTATAGTGTTCCACATTAGATGTTTACGCCTCTGAACAAATTAACCCAAAATAAGGGTTGAAATTCACATGTAGGAGGCACTGTAAGTTTCTGAAGAAAGTGGATTATGAAGTTTCTAACCCACACAGCGTTTTAAAAAAGTAGTAGGTTCAACTCGCAATAACAAAACAAAATGTTTAGCATATGGCCTGTGAACATCAGTAAATTAGTTGCATAGGTTTTGTTTCACAGCAGATTAGACAGGAAGTGGGCATAGTGTCCATATCTGGGGCAGCAACTCTACCTCTACGCCATACACCACCCCAAGTTGTGTACTTTTATGAAAGTGCGAAAGGTGTGCTATTTAAATAAAATAATAAATCTGTCAAAGGATGTCTGGAGCAGCCCAGGTGTTGCCAGTCCTACCTCACATTCAGCTTTACTTTGCCAGATTTAATCTATTTGATTGAATCCTGTCTGTGCTTTTATGTCTCACACAGATCCTTAGACGTCATTTTCGATGTGTGGTGGACTTTGCAACATTTATTTGCCCTTTGACATTTTCACCTCCTTATTAATTCATAAAGTTTGTCCATCTTCCACTCGATCGGTAAACACTGGCAACGATTAAACTCCTGCTGACAGAAAGAAGCAAAGGTCAGCAGCAGCTTGAAACCACAGGAAGATCCACACTGCTGCTTTACTTCTCTGCATGTCTCTACAGGGACATGCAGAGGGATGGACACAAAACTTTCAGCATAATCCCTCTCACCAGAAGGTCCAGAGTGTGCACAGACAATACAAAGAGAAGTGTTGGGCTATAAACCGGCTCACACTGGGTGTGTCAGAGCAGATGAAGAGTGGTTGCAGCGTCTCTAGAGGGGTTTGAGTTTGTCTTAACATGTCGCTTTGTTCCACTGGGAGGAAACAAGTCTGCTGTTTTCTCACACACAACACCAGACTACCACTGAGACACAAACACCAGGCAGGATAAACAGTGCTTCCAACTAAAAAAATCGAGTTCAGATGGTTGTGTGTCACTTAACATTAATAACTAATGCCAAACAGAAAGATTGTCTTCGACATGGTTATGTGAAGGATATGTTTTTATTCTTATTAATGCTTCATCACACAATTAAAGATGCATTGAGATCCTACTGTTTCTCAGGAATCATTACGCAGAATTCTTTGTAATAAATACTAATAAT
Source organism: Poecilia latipinna (assembly GCF_001443285.1). Taxonomy (NCBI): domain Eukaryota; kingdom Metazoa; phylum Chordata; class Actinopteri; order Cyprinodontiformes; family Poeciliidae; genus Poecilia; species Poecilia latipinna. The sequence continues at coordinate 38,475 of NW_015113201.1, forward strand.
CATCCTGTTTTAACTGTTAGTTGATGTGTTACCTTAAGTTAGTGTGCAAAGAAATTCTGGGAAGTGCTAGCTTCTGTTGCTAGCACTTAGCCTGGTGACTGAGGTCAGAGAACATGCATCTTCAACAGTCTTTGGCGTAGCACATGACCCTTTTATTAGTACATTTTCAGCAACAGGCTTTTTGCAACTGTAGGCTACACCGCCAACAAAATTAGCTTAAAGCGATACTGAGAAAATAGCTTTTATTCATTTCAGTAGTATTACATCTCAGATGTTTACTTGAAGATGTTAATTGTTGTTATTAAAGGTAAAGTTTGATGACATCAAACCGTTATGAAGTGTGACTTTCAATGTTAGCATTTAGACTAAATTTGGATCATGCCAAAAGGCTAGGCCTGTCTTTCAGAGACTTTATGGTGAATTTTACACCACATTAAATTCTCTGACAAATACAAACTACATTACTTTCTTTATTGAGTTTGAACCTCACTGAAACAATCCAACTAACCCCAGCTTCTAGTTACTTTCATGTATCTTAAATGTAGAACATACTGGCTTACTTTACCCTACATTTAGACCAACATGCTATAATCAACATGTTTTTAGCATGTTTTAATTTACTTAGTCTGGGGTAATTTTAGACCACAGTGGAAAAGCCAGTATAAGCCTACCTTTCAATCTGCTGTAATGTTTTTTTAATACCCCTGCAGGTCTTGAAGGAAAACCAGAGGACATAAACAAGAGGAAAGAAGAGTTTGGACTGAATGTCATCCCTCCTAAAAAGCCTAAAACCTTTTTGCAGTTGGTGTGGGAGGCCCTGCAGGATGTCACACTTATCATCTTGGAGGTGGCAGCAGTCATTTCTCTAAGCCTTTCTTTCTATAGTCCACTAGATGCAGAAAGACAAAGTGAGTATTTTCTCCACTATACAAGGATATTTGGATATTTTGAACATTGTGGTAGAAATGTCTGGTAGCACCTCCATTTTAACAGTACAAATGTTTTGCTATAAAATGCTTTTTATTCCAGTTTTTGACCTCAGTGATTACATAAATGCTCAATTTAACAGCCAGCCGTCCTAATTTGGCAAATTAGGACCAAATTTTTAGAATTAGAAACATTATTTATTTTGCTTATACATTATTTTGTTTCAGCATATTTTTATGGTTTCATGGTAAACTTTTGTGCTATAATAAGTCAAGCTGATTTTCCTAATTTCTCTCAATTCTCCAGTTAAATCTATGCATATCTTATCATAAACATTTTGTACTTATTAATAATGTTTAACAGAAAATCTTATACAAGATTTGAGAAAAAGAGTCCACATAATTTTTCAGTCTGTCTATGAAATGTATGTCATTTACTATCTCTATGGAAAATGTATTATTGTTAAAAAAAAAAACTAGATGTTATTTGTAATCAACTCAATTATCTAATATGAATTATCTAGTAATAATAAATTAAAACCTGTCTCCAGGTCAACATAGGCAAAAAGGATTAGAGAATAGATTGTCAGACTATTTTAAAATCTCTGTTCAGACTGTGGAAAAGCAGCTGGTGGCGTGGAAGAAGAGGGGGAAGCAGAGACCGGATGGATCGAAGGCGCCGCCATTCTCCTGTCGGTGGTATGTGTGGTGCTGGTGACGGCTTTTAACGACTGGAGCAAAGAGAAGCAGTTCCGCGGTCTGCAGAGTCGCATCGAACAGGAGCAAAAGTTCACCATCGTCCGCTCGGGGCAGGTGATCCAGATCAAAGTGTCGGAGATCGTGGTCGGAGACATCGCACAAGTCAAGTATGGTGAGTAAACACATGAGTCTGCATATGGCTGACATTACCAAGCGTTTTCAGTAGGGGTTCCCCAATTACAATTTTCTGGCCAGTCGCCGATTACAGATCTTTAGAATGCTTGACCTACCAATTCCAATTTTGTCCGCTGATGTCTGAAATGTTGCTGAATATACAAAGAAAGTTGCAGTGTCCAGAAAAAACAGTTTAGTAATATTCTCTCTTTCTTTAAAATGAAAAGGACTGTCTTTTTGTCTAATTACAATTAGATAAGATAATTTGTCTCTTATGGGAGAAATTTGCCTTAGAAGAGGGGACAAGGCTACAGTACAACAAAGACAGGATAATACTTCAGATTACAATAAATCCATAAAACTAGCACAAACAATTAAAGAAACATACATCAAATTGTGTGTGAAGAAGCACACAGGTACACTATATTAATTTTCAAAAAACACACAGAATTCAGAATTTTCTTTTCATGTTTCTCCTTTGCTTACAGGAGATTGGTGATATGTAACTTTTTTTGCCCTGATAAGTGTGTGCAGTTATTGCCTCTGTGTTGCCATTCCAGGTGACCTCCTCCCAGCCGACGGCGTCTTAATTCAGGGCAACGATCTGAAGATCGATGAGAGCTCTCTGACCGGGGAGTCGGATCATGTCAAGAAGACCATTGACAAAGACCCCATGTTGCTCTCAGGTGAATTTTTCTACCGCAAATTTTGAGCTAAGCTCACCCTGACCTGAACTGTCATTATCAGCTCCTACCAAGCAATTTTTCTTCTAAAGTACGTTGGATCATTTCTTTGGTTTTCATCTTCACGGACTAAGAAGTTAAAGCTTTTTTTGAGCCTAAGCCTGTGAAGGTGCTGACAGACTCTGAGTTACAGTCACAATTAAAACAGTAAAGAAAACAATATAAAAACATCCGTTTTACAAGGCTTTCGTTATCACATCACAGCATGCAGATGTTAACAGCAGTATTTGCTATTTCAAGGCTCCACATGGCTACTTTCACTCTCCTAAAATGCCTTAGCATACTAACTTTTAGGTATTTAAAGCTGTATTGTTATGGAACTGTTTGTCCTTCTAAAGAAAAATTAATATAAGAAGAGATTTAAAAAATATGTAAATAAGAAGCTTAAAAAAACATCAAGTTCCCTCAAAGTAAAATGCTTGAAAGGAGAGTGTTCACAGAGGAAGATTGTAAGTTTTTCTTTCCATGCTTCTCTGTAGGCACACATGTAATGGAGGGCTCTGGAAAGATGCTAGTCACCGCCGTAGGTGTGAATTCTCAGACGGGAATTATTTTCAAACTGCTCGGTGCCAGTGAAGACAGCGAAGGCAGCAGCGATGACAAAAAAGACAAGAAAAACGAGGAAAAGAAAAATAAAGACAAAAAGGACAAGAAGAGTAAGTTTTGAAGCCAACTACACGAGTCATCATCTAAGAAGAAGCGTAGTGTGGCGCCCAACAATGTCTCCTCACACACTCCCTGTGGCACAGATCAGCTAAATCACATTGCAGTGCATCTCTCAGATCCAGTCAAAGGTCTTTGCAAGATTGTTTCCTATTTCTTTCTTTCAAGAGATGACTTGCAGACTCTGGATTATGAGGTATTTTTACAGAGATGCATAATTTCAACATTGAGGCATGAATCAATGTTATGTCCTTACATAACCCAAATTTAGACTTTTCTGCTGATTTAATGCAGCTTCTTTCCATTTAGAGACTTTCATAATATCAAGTTATTTGAAACAGTGCAATTATAAAAATAAAAATCCCTCTCAGCTGTTTTTAAATATGTATATTGAAATAAAAATCAAGTTAGCAAACCATCTTGAGAGAATTCAATTGATCTAACAGTTTGCTTTTAAATCTTCAACTCACCAACTAAAGTTAATAGATAAAAAATAGATAAAAACCTAGGATCTGAAATATATATATTTTAGAGTATAGAAATATCTGTTGACTTATTGCATTTGTTTGATTGACTGCTTTGTGTTTTTACAGGTATAAAGGAAGTCAAAAACAAGAAAGGTAGGCATTGCATCAGAGTTTCATTTCCACCAGAACCAGTGTGTATTAATGCCTGTGAGCAAATTAAGTTGTTTTCAGTACCAAACAACCAGTTGGCATTAACTTAATAGTTGCCATGGAGACATGGTAACCCAAGATGCCCAGTTCTCTAACAGTGAGCTGTTGAGATTTTTTACCTCTCCTGCCATCCTCCTCAGTGTAAGTGGTGGCAAGATGAATACGGATCCTCGTCAAGCTTTGTTGCCAATGGCTACAAGAAATGTGTTTGTGTGTGTTTGCATTATTACATCAAGTAAAACTGGGAATTATGTTATGGAAGTAGTTTAAGGGGGGTTAATAAAAGTGGCAGCAGTGTTTTCTTAGAAACAATTGTTTCTGAATGTAGGATTATTTTTCACACATTTAATTATTGTGCTGAAGTTAAAGGTTTGAATATAGATATTTGTGGAGGACACTGCAGTTGTTGCTGCTCACTGAATACTGGCTGGAATATTAATATTAATATTAATAGAGACAGGATGTCATTAGTGAGACAGTAGTAGTTGTAGATAAATCCATTGTCACCTTGTGTGGATTGATGTTTCTCTGATGAGACCTCACTCAGTCACTCATATACTGTAATGATAATACCATGAGTAATATGGGTTAAGCATGATTAAGTGAGGTTTGCTTGTTTGAGAGACATAATCACGTGACTCTGGAAACTGATACTGCAGCTAACTTTGTCTGGGTTTTACAATGTATTTTATCCAGGTCAAAAGATGATTGTACAGTTTGTAAGACTACAGAAGTACATTTATATAGATAGTGTACTATGACAGCTCTACAATGTACAGAGTCTTCAGCATCTCTGAATGAATCTTTTCCACCACTGGCGTTCTGCCACAGGGCAGCTTATGATCTACCTCAGCAACTTCTGCCACAGTAATGGATTTAGTCCTTCCACTGCCCAACGACACCGTCTATCCCATCTCCAGTTTTCCTAGTTAACCAAAGTCACAGTCTGGATGGGTCCTGCTTTCCCTTTCTTAGCTGTTAAAAAGTTTGTTAGGACCTCCTCCAAGGTCAATTGAAAGTTTTTCTCCATTATGTCTCATGGCCAAATTTTTTGCCTCTGCCACCACAAAAGTCACAGTTCTTTTAGCCACCTGGCACATGACTGCTGCTTCAGGAGTTACAATCAAGCCCTAAAGGACTCTTTCTTGAGTGTCCAATAAGGCTGGTGTTCACCAAACAATAACCACCATGACGGGCACCAATGACCTTCTGGAGAGCACATCTACAAAAGAAGTTCTGATCACAGAGATTCCACATCCCCATCATGAGAAACCCTCCTGTGGATGTGTGAGCCCCACTTCTGACAGTGGTTCTCCATCCATTCTCAACCCTAGTTTGGGTTTACCTCCTGTAGTCTGCTTGGCACCTTTCTATGCAAAGCAGACTAGGTAATCAGGTGGTGATCAGTTAGCAGCTCTTCCCCTCTCTTCTTCAGTACCCTGTCTATGGTCACAGGGCCTGGGGACATCAGCTGTACGGTAGCCTCGCTTCTGTCTGACTGCTCAGGGCAGCTGTTGCTACAGTGTAGCTCACCACCATCAGTGTATGAATGTGTATGCGAATGGGTGAATAACTGAATGTTGTGTAAAGCGCTTTGGAGTCCTGTAGACTTGATAAAGCTCTACACAAGTAGAGAGTATTTATCAATACACCACAGGTCTGATGATATAAAATGTAATAAAATGCAGCAGTCTCTGACTTGAAGATTTTAACATTTTAACCGGTTTTCTGTACCTTCCTCCATACCTATAGAAAATCAAGTCTTTCTTCTATTAACCTATATTTCTTCATATTTCAACATATAAATTTGTGTGTGTGTGTGTGTGTGTGTGTGTGTGTGTGTGTGAGAGAGAGAGAAAGTAAAGTACAGCAATAAAATAGTTAGAATGAAAGTCTATTTTCGCCAGTTTAGCAGAGGGACAGTCAGAGCTTTTCATGGTGGAATTGGATTTGTAAGCTTCAGCAGTCATGTCATTAGTGGGTTTCTCAATGACTGTCAGAGGACTGGCATGTCACTCACTTGGACTAGTGGTGAAAATTTTCACTGTAGGTGAAAGTTTTCTTTCCATGCAGAGTGGTCAGTGGATGTTAATGTTTTTGTTACTATGCAGACTCAAACTTCCATCCATTAGCACGCGCTCTCAAGAACCACCTCTTGATTTACACTGTTACCAGTGACGTTGCACACTCACACCTGATTATCACAAAACATTCTCACAAGAAAATTCACAGTAACACTTTCTGCTTTTGGGAAGAAACAATCAAATTACTTATTTTGCTGTTGTAATCACTTACTCCACTCATTATTTGAAAATCTAATCAGAATGTTGAGTATAAATAGATATCACTCTTTTTAGATTCTTATTTTGGTATCTTTTTCCTTCCCATTTGCACTACCTTGTCTGTCACATAAAATCTCACTAAATACATTAAAGTTCAGGGTTGGAACATTTCCAAATGTGAAAAAGTTTGAGGAAAATGAATACTTGAGAAAGAGATTAAATCCTAATGTTGTAAGGTGGTTTTGCATGGAAAGAAAACCGTATTTGACAGTGAGAATTCAATTAAGGCATTAGTCAGTGGCAACAGTTTGCTGTGCCATCCAGTCATGTGACACGTCTTCTTACTCCAGTTCTCTTATTTGGGTTATTCTCCTTGAAGTGTAAAGCTGACAGTATTTAAACTTTTGAACATTTTTAGAAACTCTTGTAACTCTCCAATGAACAGAGAGCAAGGTCTGTGAAGTTGTGTGTTTGAGACCAAGCAGCTTCAGTAGTTACCACATTAATGCAGAACAAGAGCATTAATGGGGTGGTGGCTCAGAGTGAAACAGTTTTGTGAATTTTGAATAAGTTTTTAAAATGCTGCAAAGCAGAAAATGTGAATTGGGCATGTTTCCAATTAATCAAGCCAGGCAAAGCATGATTTTGTCAGATGTTGAAGTTAAGCATAGTTGTAATAAACAAGATGTAGAGGTTGCAAACTAGCATGGAGCACACATCACCATGAACGCTTCTCACCAGACACTCCAGACTGACAGTTCTCCCCTCTGAGCTGGAGATTTAGATTTTGACTTTTTCCATTTCGTGCCTCTTGTGAGGCACAGACCCACTAGTGAATGGGACGGGACTGCTCACAACTTTAGAACTTATTAATGTATGTCTCCTCTTTAGCACATTGAGTCTTTTTCAGAAAAGCCAGAAACCACCTCAAGCAAACGTAAAAACCGTTTTTTGTTGTTTTTTTTTTTAGCAAATTTGAGTAAGTTATTTAGAATTTTTCCTTTTCCATCAACCTTTCCTGACACCATAATTGACATCGGAAACAAACATTGATTTAAACACAGCTACAGAGAATATTTAGCTGTTCCTCATCTTGGCTTGTTGGGCATGTTTAGACTTACTCATATTGAATAACAACATACATTCTGGTACAGGGTTAATAAAAAAACATGTTCAAGATTTGTGATGATATGTCAGCAATACCTAAAGTAAGTCTTTTTTTTTATCAAAATCCCTTTTTGGCAAAAAATAAATGACTTGGGGCATTATTTTAGGCAGATGTGTTATTATGGGAAGTGTGTGATGACCTTGTGACCCCTCCATGGTTTCTCCCTCCTCTTGCTGACTCACAACTGGAATAGTTTCTATAAACTCCTGCTTCTGGCTGTTCGACTTTATGCTGTGTTTGTTGACCAGCCATTATTTTGGTGTTAAGTGTCGCATGAGGAAATAGGAGCTGGATTCAATTGAGGTCAATCAAAAGAGAAACAGAGATGTTGCTGGTGCTTCCATGGAAAGTCCTGCCTCCACTGCCGGACCGGGGAGGGCTCTCCAGGCTCCGTGTGATCCCACGTGGCGTTTCTTCCATAGTATGCCCCTGTGGTCTGAGCAGCAGCAGCAGGTGCTCCTGACTCTGTTGATGGTGATTAGGAGCAAGAAGATTATCGGCATTAAGCTCGGCAGCTGCTTTCTTCTCCTCCCTGCTGCTGGTGCCTTCTTGTCCACTAATAACCTCATTACAAAAATGGGATCAGCTCGCTCACACACACGCTCACACACACTCACATAGATACAGACACCCCAGCACATACTGGTTAACTCTGTGACACAAAGCAGTATTGGTTAACTGCTGGTGTTTCTGCTTGTGTTGGGAACTGGAAACGATGCCCTGTGGTTAGGGACTTAGTGTAGCTCCAAGTCAGGTTGAAGATCTGCTGTGACTTAGTGCATCACAACAAGTTAACACTGGGATTAGCACACGTTACCATGATAACCTGCACTCTGGACAGCTATTGTCTATAATGGTGTCGCCCCAAAAGTATTTATTTGTATTATTTATTGTTAGAGAACAGATACAGCAAACTTGGAAGGAGTCGTCTTGACTGGCTGTTTGAAGGAGCCAATCAGAAGTCAGAAGCTGAAGCTGATCCCGCCCACGGAATTAAATGAATTCATACACAGGATGAAGTCATTTATTAAATCATGAAATAATTCTATCAATTTTTGAAATATGAAATCAGTATGTTTAATTGAGGCACATATAATTAATTCTATATTTAATTAATGATTTCTGCATTTATTTAAAGTTTTAATGAATTAACGACACTTTTAAATAGGTATTTCATAAATTAGTTATTTATTGTAATTTGGCACTCTACTCTCCACCCATACAAGAGGATGCTTAATCAGAGGAGCCGCACCACACTGAATGATTTGTGAAAAGCTTCCACAGATATTTATACTTCTGTAATACAATGCATATATCTAGTTGACACTCAACCTGCAGGGTTTTTTTCTTATAACCCCTCCAACAAAAAACCTCGGTTTCCACTCATCTGTGGTCTGCACAAGTCTAAAGATCTTACACATAAATACGCCAAGTTTTTTTCTGTTGTGTTGAAAGCTTATAAAACTGATGGTGCATTCAGTGCCAAGTGGGACATTTGAGTTTTTACTATAACCTAGTGCAGGGGAAGGCTTTAAATGCGACTTGGATATTGCTTGACTGGGTTCCCTGGACAAGAGATGTGGTTTTTGATCAGCATTGGCCGACTGAATTTCTTTAGCGTAAAACAAGGAAAAAGCTCCAAGATGGTTATGATTCCAGTGACAGGTGTTGCTCATGTGATTCAGTTTGTTTCGCGTGAAATGAGCTTCCAACAACTGTCTCAAGATCTTAAGTCTGATTTTAGTTGCTTTGGAAGTCAAGACAGATGTTGGCATTTTAAGTTTTCTTTTCAAAGATGCATCTCTGGAAATTGTTCTTTATTTGTCATGTTTTGAGTTGTGTTTCTTTTCCTAGTAAAACTGGAAATTATTAAGGTTTTGCTACATTTTTAAAGCGTGTCTTTAAAGCTGAACCAGTTCTTCAGTTTGGAGGCTTTAATGACTTCTTCTATTATCCCATGTAGAGAAAAACAAGGACGGAGCTACTGTTGAGATGCAACCACTCAATGAAGATGGAGAACCAGAGAAGAAGAAGAAAGTTCTTCCAAAGAAGGAGAAATCTGTCCTTCAGGGGAAGCTGACCAAACTGGCCGTACAGATCGGCAGAGCAGGTACAAACAGGGGACTGGTATTCAGTTTGTTACTGGGACTTTTATATCACTAAAAGCCACAATGATCTAGGATCTTGCATGATGAAAAAAAATTTAAAGTTAAGTTAAATTTAAAATCAACACGTTTTAAAATGTTGGAATGTTTGGATTCATATGGATCCTTGTGGATCAGTTATGTACGGAAACCCTGACAGCCAAGGGGAAAAACTTATTTTAAGTCCTGGATGGCAAGAGGGAAAAAGAATCTGTCATGCCATTTCCATCTCATCCAAACAGAAAAAAAAAGTTTTTTCCCCAACTCATCTTTTTCTTTTTCTCTTTGTTGGGTGAGAAGAGTTTTTGTCCACTTACCCTTCAACATTTAAGTGAGAAAAAAAGAAACTTAATACTTTTTCTGTTTCTTGGTTTAGATTTAAAAAAGACTTACAAAAATCACACATTTTTTTATTTATTTATTTACTTTTCATAATTTAAGCGAGAGAGAAAAAAACCAAGGCTAAAAAATATTTTTTTTCTTTTTCACTCTGTTGGTTGCTTGATGGAGATGCTGTTATATTGAGAAGTACTTGATATAAAAAACACAATTGATCAAATTTTGAACATCACAATTTTTCTATGCTCTCCTTCAAGAGAAAAAATATTTGCGAAAAATCCCACAAAATTTCACAATATTTGATTCTAATTTTTTTTTGTCTTTTTTTTTACTTCCGTGTTATTTTTGAAGTCGAGAGAAAAAGAACATTTAGTCAGACTTAAAAAATGTGTCAAAATCCTTGTGTTTCAAGGCTTCCATAGTTCTGTTGAAAGTTATGCTGAAGTGAGATGCATAACGCATCCACAAAATCTCAGCTAAAGAACTTAAAGGCGTTTTAACCATCACTCATTGCAATCCATTTGGTTTTATTTTTCCTGTTCTTTTCCTCTCCTGTTCTCAGGTCTGTTGATGTCGGCCCTCACCGTCATCATCCTAATCACTCGCTTCCTGATCGATACCTTCTGGATTCAGGGCCTTCCCTGGTTGCAAGAGTGCATTTCCATCTATGTGCAGTTCATGGTCAAGTTCTTCATCATCGGTGTGACGGTGCTGGTGGTGGCTGTGCCTGAGGGTCTCCCCCTGGCCGTCACCATTTCCCTAGCGTATTCGGTCAAGGTCAGTTTTGCAATGTCTGTCAGCTTCACGTCTGTCTGCATGCAAAGAGATTCCAATGTCATGACTCACCTGAATATGATTTGTGTCTACAAGCTGGTATTGCAGGAGCTTGCAAAAATGTTTATAACTGTGTTTCTAATTTTGTCATTTTCTAACCATAAACCTTAATGCATTGCATTTTCATACGTTTTTAATCCTCAGGTGTCATTAGCTCCTCCAGGTCCAAGTCTTTGCAACCTCCCACCAACTGCTAATAAAAGCATGATGCTGCCACTGCCATGTTTTGCCATGAGGATGGTCAGCTTAGGGTGACAGACATTGTTACAAACCTACAATGTAGACCAAAAAGTGCAATTTTGCTTTTATCTGACCAGAACATGTTATAATACATTTTTGCTTCATACCTTATGCCTTATTCACACAGCAAGATTTTAAAATTATGACTGCTGGAGAGTGTGAAGTATGGATTTAGGAATCTGAATTCAGTAACGCTGCTCTCTGTATTATTTGTGTGTCAGAAAATGATGAAAGACAATAACTTGGTCCGCCACCTTGATGCCTGTGAGACGATGGGAAACGCCACAGCCATCTGCTCAGACAAGACGGGGACGCTGACCATGAACCGCATGACGGTGGTGCAGGCCTACATCGCAGGGAGACACTATAAAAAAGTCCCAGAGCCGGATCTCATCCCAACCAAGATACTGGACCTGCTCATCCTAGGCATCGGGGTCAACTGCGCCTACACCACCAAGATTATGGTAAGCTTTAAAAATAGCTGCTCATTCAGGAAGCTGTGGGATAAGTATTTAGCACACTGCCACAGGAAGCTCAGGACTCATCAGATCACAGTCTGACAGACCAGAGTACGAAGCAGAAAAGCAGGTTTGGTTGTAGCCAGGAGTTTAGGAAGCAATGACAAGTTTCTTTTCTGGTCAGCAGGTTTCTGCTTGGCTGCTACAGAATGTTGCTTTTCTTTTATTTTCTTCAGTTTCATCTGACATTTCTAGCTCAGCTTTAAAGTGCATTGATTTCACACCTTTTCTATACTACTTGGAATCTCTGATATGCCAATTTTTCTATTACCTTTTCACCCCACAGTCCTTGTGCAAACACACACAGAGTTTTACAGATCAGGACCTAAAACAAACAGGTTGTTGAGTAATTTAGATCTAAAGTTTTAAAAACAATCAACAAAATTTACATGACTGATTTTTATTTTAAAAAAAGATGAATGCAAGATGTAAATGCTGTGTATTAAAATCTTAGTATACCCCATAATTACCAGCTTATTGAATAACTTAAATAGTCATTTTCTGCATGTCTTTATCATGCCATCCTGTCATTATGGTGACATTTTCTGATACCATCATTAGGTTTGGAGACATCTCTCTTGTCACAGATCTCCTAAGATTGCCTTTCTAATCATTCTCTTATGGATTTGTTGTTTTGTTTAGGATCATTGGCTTGTTAATGACGTTGTATGGGCAAGCACCAGTTGTTGAACAAGTGTCCTCATATTTAGCTTTAGAATACTTTGGTATACAGAGAAGTTTATGTTGTCCAAGTCCAACAATTGTGCATTTTCTGGCCAAGCATCTAGGTTCCATTCTTGAGTTATGTCTATTTTGGTAAACCTAAGTCTTGCTATTAAATGGGTTGCTGATATGCTGATATGTCAGTTTTGCATCGCTGAATCCAGAAGTGACATCCATTTTTATCAATCAGGTTTTTATTCTAATTTGCTTTAGAGAAATCTGATCTTCTGACTAAACTGATGATATTTTTATGACATTATCAGTTCATTTCCGTTAATATTAATATTTCTTATCCAGAAAAGGTTTTAGGAGAAAACAATGTTTTTTCTAACAGAATGTATTAATTAGATGTCACAAACTTGGATTTGGGTAAATTGAATAATAAACACTACTAAGGGTAAGTAAGTACATGTGAATTGATCATCACGTCTTCATTGTGTAAAATTCTCCATCTCTTTTCTGTCCTGATGGAATCTCTCCTCATCACTCATTGATCATATTCTCAGGAAACCGATTCAGATGTGAGAACAAGTCAAGCATTTGATGCTCATGTTGCTCCATAGTTCAGAAAGTTGACCTGATTGAGCAAAATCAATGTGATTTGTTGGATTCAGCTCATCAACATGACCCTAAAACAGTTGAAAAACCACAGACAATTTTTTTTGCCTGTTGACCAGTGGAATTGCATGTTCTAAGTCCATGGTTATTTCACGGATAAGGATAAAATTCTCTACCAAAGATACTATCACTTCTTTATAGAGGCCAATGGAAAAAGAAAAATATAAAAGCTATTCAGCACTTTTTGAAGTTGTGCCACTTTAAGCTACTGTTAATCATGCGATGTACCTAAATTTTCTTCTTCCTTCCCACAGCCTCCGGAGAGAGAGGGTGGGCTGCCTCGCCAAGTAGGAAACAAGACCGAATGTGCCTTACTGGGACTCAGTCTAGACTTGAATCGAGACTACCAGAGCGTTCGAAATGAAATCCCAGAGGAGAAGCTGTTCAAGGTTTACACGTTCAACTCCGTGAGGAAATCCATGAGCACTGTGTTGAAGACCTTTGATGGCAGCTACCGAATGTTCAGTAAAGGAGCCGCTGAGATCTTGCTTAAGAAGTAGGTCCACTGCCTCTGCCTACACAGTTCTGCACTCGTAGTCATACTCTGACCATGTGTACTGCATATGGTTTCAGGTGCAGTAAAATCTTGACGGCCAGTGGAGAGGCCAAGATCTTCAAACCCAAGGATCGAGACCAACTAGTGAAAAATGTGATTGAGTCGATGGCATCAGAGGGGCTGCGGACAATCTGTCTTGCCTACAGAGACTTCTCCATCGCTGATGGAGAGCCTGATTGGGACAACGAGGCGGAGATCCTCACTAGACTGACATGCATCGCTGTGGTTGGCATTGAAGACCCTGTACGACCTGAGGTTTGTTATCTTCCTTGGTAAACGGCTACAACTTCCAAGAGCTTTCTAAGGGTACATTCACAAAGCGGGCAAACGTGACCCAAAGTAGCTTTTCATGCAAACTATATCCGACTTTTTCATGTCAGTTTGAATGGTCCATTTTGTACTATATATGGGAGAGGCTCAAAGCAAAAAAAAAATCTGCTTTGAGCCTCTCCCATGTATAGTATAAAATCTGATACATATCTGACTGTTTTCAAAGCGTTTGCAGTCAGAATGTTCATGTCGCATTTTATCCGACTTTTATGTCGCTGATGCCTTAAGCCAGACTTGGTACATCCAGATGTAAAAAATGGCTGAAAATTATGATTATGAACTTATGAAGGAAGTCTGTGTCAGTGAAGGACTTCACATCACTCTTCATTCTGATTGCACATCCAAACAGACCTCTCCACAGACACTGCATTGACTGCTCCACAAATTACCATCACTATTAGATGTCCTTTTATTTATTTTTTATTAACTTCCTCCGCTTTGCTATGATCTTGTGTTGATACTAACAGCTCCCTTTGATGAATAAACTCTAAAACTATCCATAAACGACTCCATCCATTAAGACTTCCGTAAACAAAGCACTGCTGTGTGACGACAACATTCTTCCTTTTGCGTATGTGAGTGGAATGGGGCCTGTAAATTGAGGTTGCATTTAATTAGGTGCAGAGCCCCCTAGGGGACCTGTTTTGCTTTTGCATTTTGCACATAGGTCTGTGATGGATTTCTATTTTCAAGAAAAAGATATAAAACTTCAGATATTTCACAAATGAGACATTAACATACAAGGAAAAACCTCATGAAAACTTTATGTTAAAGCAGAAAGTACGGTGGCAGCTGTAAGAAACATCTTCAGTATTAAATTATGCCTCATGAACTGATCAGTACATTATTGCGAGGGAACGCAAAAGAAACAATTTTCCCCATCTCCCCCTAAGAGGCTCTGTAATTACTAGTCTGAATGACTTAAAAAAAAAGATCTGATTTTAGCAAAAAATTGGAATTGAGCATCAAGACTTGTTCTGGGAAGTGGAGAATTTTTCAAGCAAAATTGTGCTTCCACATTTTGAACTAGTGCAAGGCAGTTAGAAGAAAACCGCAATAATCCAACTGGGAGGTTTTGAAAGCATTACTGATTGCACATCATGTCTAGAAAGGTGTTAATGTGATCTGTTGGGGACAACAGACTTTCACATGAGGGGTCAGAGTGGAGCATATCGGGGGAACTGGTAGAACATTTGAGACTGAATAAAATCACTTTGGTTGACATTGTTGTAATAAATGTTGAGGACGCAACTATGGAACTACTGTCATTTCACTGTGGAGCAGTTCAACAACTGGTGTCTGTCTGCATGGGGTGCACTCCCCTCCGGGTTGACCCTCTGTGTATCTGTTCTTCATTGTTCCCCTAAGGTACCAGAAGCTATCAGAAAGTGCCAGAGGGCTGGGATCACTGTCCGCATGGTGACCGGAGACAATATCAACACTGCTAGAGCCATCGCCACCAAATGTGGCATTTTGCAACCTGGAGACGACTTCCTGTGCATAGAGGGGAAAGAGTTCAACCAGCGGATCCGCAACGAGTCGGGCGAGGTCAGACAAATGACGGCAGAAAAGGCTTGAAGCAAAGAAGTGTGAAAATCTAATTCTGCCCCTGCCTGTGTGTCGTTTTCTGTGGTGACTGCTTGCAAATCAGATCAAAGATTTTTCTCTCCTTCGTCTCGTCAGATCGAGCAGGAGCGTATCGATAAGATTTGGCCCAAATTGAGAGTCCTTGCCCGGTCATCCCCAATGGACAAACACACTCTGGTTAAAGGTCAGTGAAGTATAAATCAATCCAGAAATAATGGGGTGGCAGGTTTACTCACTTAGACAGTGCTGTGAAAGGTATTCCAACACTCGGGTGGTTTCAACTGCTTTCAAGGGTTTACAGCAACTAGCAAGGAGGTTGTTCACATTCCTGTGGAGGAATTTTGACTGGCTCTCCAAAGCAACCTTGTTCTAATTCAGCCACATTGGAGAGTTCAGAGCATGGTCCGCCTGCCAGAGACACTAAATCAGATTTTAACCTTAATTTTGTACTTTTTCAGCCATTCAGAGTTGCATTCTGGTGCCCTGAGAGGTTTTGCACTGTAGTGATGGCCAGACATTCTCCTTCACAATTTTCTGGTAAAGAGCAGAATTTGTCTTTATCAGTTTCAGCAGGTTATTGATGGGACCTTCCAAAAACTTTTATTTTTCTTCTATCAGTATTACTTTTTCAGAATTTCTCAAGCTCTATCAAGATGTTACTTTAGTAAATGTGAGATGGGCCCTCAGTGAGGTTTTTTTTATTTCCTATTTTGGCCAGCAGTGGTCTTTGACTTTAGCCTACGTCATGTTCTCAGAAAGGTTTTCTTGAATCTTCAGGTCATACACACATCACGAAGAGGACAAGGAGTAGTTGGAGGATGATGTTGCAGCATTGCATGCGTGAAACAAACTTATTCATGTGTGATTTTAATTGCGTTTCTGATTTAGCGGAAACAAAGCACTTGTGAAATTGTGTATTTTTGACATTAGCGGAGCAAATTGTTTTACACACAGCTCCTCTTTTTCTCTCCAACTCAGACCACTAACTGTCACACCTCGTAAACAGCACCAGTGGGTTCATTTCAGAAAAACAACATACCAACAGTAAAACATGGTGGTGGAAGTGTAATGGTCTGGAGGTGTTAAATGGAACCATGAATTTTGCTGTCAACCAAAACTTCCTGAAGGAGAACGACTGGCCAACTGTTTGGGACCTTAAGCTGAAGTAAACTTGGGTTCTGCAGCAAGACAAAGACCTAAAACACAAGTCCTTCTGAAGAAAAACAAAAGGAAGGTGTAAAAAGGTGTAAAAACCCTGCAGTGTGGCTGGATTAGAACAGTTCTGTAAAGATAAGTGGGTAAAACTGACAAAAAGTGGGCTGGAAACAACTCAATACTGTCATTGTTCTTTCACCTGTGCGATCTCTTTTTTATTTTAAAGGTATCATTGACAGCACAGTGCTGGAGCAGAGGCAGGTTGTCGCAGTAACAGGAGATGGCACAAACGATGGCCCCGCTCTCAAGAAAGCAGATGTCGGCTTTGCTATGGTACAGCGTTTTACATTCCTGAACGATGTGCACTTGTTAGCATTTCCGGATGATTTATATTCACAAACATTTCAAACGCATCCTGGCCCTAACGCTCAGCTGCCGATCCACAGGGCATCGCAGGGACCGACGTAGCAAAGGAGGCGTCCGACATCATCCTGACAGACGACAACTTCTCCAGCATCGTCAAGGCCGTCATGTGGGGCCGAAACGTGTACGACAGCATTTCCAAGTTCCTGCAATTCCAACTCACGGTCAATGTGGTTGCTGTCACCGTGGCCATCACCGGAGCCTGCATTACCCAGGTCAGACATACACAATATAACAACACACTTTCAGAATATTGACATGTATTAACATAGCATAACATTTTCATTGGGGAACTTGTGGCAAAATCGATAGACATGTTTCACAGATGTTATATCTAGTACTTGCTATACTAGACATAGCTGTAAAAAATGTTACAAAATGTTCTTAAAATTATTACAAATACATAAACATTTCCATTTTTATGTTATCACAATGATGCATTTTAAAAATGGTTCAGTTTTCCCTTCGGTTACTTGAGGATTCTGTACAATAGGTCTAAGATGCAATGAAAATTACATTTCCTCACTTGATTTAACCCGGCCTCGTGTTGTCCTCTCAAAAAATATACACAGAATAATCAAGACCTAAGCAGTTCATCTCTGTGTCCATTTCCAGGATTCTCCTCTGAAAGCTGTGCAGATGTTATGGGTCAACCTCATCATGGACACCTTCGCCTCATTGGCCCTCGCCACGGAGCCGCCGACCGAGGCGCTGCTGCTCAGGAACCCGTACGGGCGCAACAAGCCGCTCATCTCGCGCACCATGATGAAGAACATCCTGGGCCACGCCGTCTACCAGCTGACATTGATCTTCACGCTGCTCTTTGTCGGTCAGTCAAAACACAGATCCTTGGTATGTTTGAGTGCAAAGTGATTTAAAGGATCAGTGTTATGTAAAATCAACTTGTTTGAGCTTTCCAACATGTTATAATGTCACTCCTTCATCAAAAACAGACCAGGAGTATTGCCTTGATTATTTCACGGTTGTTTGAGAGAACCTTTAATCTACAGTGGCAGCCATTTAGCTGTGCTAGACGCCTGGTTGGACCTCCTTGGAGAAGCTCTTCCCTCTCCATGATTCCCCCACTCAGCTCCTTCAGCCTAGCCAGCAGCAATTAGCAAACACCTGGTGGAACTGAGCATCAGCTGAGCTCATTATACGAGCTGCTTCTCAGTGAAACATTGTTAAAAAAAAAACTTATTAAAGAGTTAGTAGAGGAGCCATGTTGTGATGACTTCCTGAAGGCAGAGTTTCAGAACGAGCAGGAATTTTTAAAGTGACAGACGCCCAATTTCAAAGCGTTTGATTAGGAAGTGGAAAAATTTCTTTTAAATCATATTTTATAGAAATAGAATTTTTATGACAACTGAAAATAATGCAGTTACTTGATAGTGCTATTAAATACCACAGTGTTCTTAAAAATACATAGTAGTCCCCTTTAGCAATCTAGACATTATAGAGAATGTTAGATTTTTTTCCATTAAGAGACTGATCAGCAATTTGGTATGTTTTTTTTTTTTTTTTTTTTATTTTTTTTGGGGGATTTGCAAAATCCTCATAGGACACTGATCTTCATCCCGTTCTTCTGTAGGTGAGAAGATGTTCGACATCGACTCCGGGAGGAATGCCCCGCTTCACTCTCCGCCCTCTGAACACTACACCATTGTGTTCAACACGTTCGTCCTCATGCAGATCTTCAACGAGTTCAACGCTCGCAAGATCCATGGGGAGCGGAACGTCTTCGAGGGCGTTTTCAACAACCCCATCTTCTGCTCCATTATCCTGGGAACCCTTATTATACAGGTAACCCTTCACTGGCAAGGACTTTGTACCACTGGGTGAATCGACACTGTGAGGGCATCAAACCTTGTTTTTTGGTCTCCTCTAGGTGGTTATTGTGCACTTTGGTGGTAAAGCTTTCAGCTGTGTGCCTCTGACCATAGAACAGTGGCTCTGGTGCGTCTTCCTGGGCCTTGGTAGTCTCATTTGGGGGCAGGTAGGATAATCTTTTACTTGGCCAATGTTATTTGTCTTGTGAATATGAGACCGAAAACAGAACTCATGGCAATTACAGCGAGTGTGTCCATAGAATTACTTTTTCTTTCATACTTGGACGAGATTATGATGAGTTTAAAGCACATTTCTTTTCATTTGTTTTGTGCAAACGAGCAATATATTTGGTACTTTTTGTCCTAGAATGCAATTCTCACAACTCTTGAACTGTTAGTGCACAGCGTTGCTTTGTTTTTGATAGATAAAACTAATAAGAAGATTGTTGAACCTGAACCAATCCAAAGGTTCTCAAAGATTAGGTTTACAAGGCCTTAATGCTCACTTACAGCTTTTTTTTTTTTTAACTAAGTAGCAGCAAGCAACCCTTGGCTCAAAAGATCACAGATTCTCAAATGTGAATCAAAATTCTTTTTTTATTCTCACTAATGTTAAATCAGCTAAAACAAACTCAAAAGAAAAACTGGATACAAAGCATGGATTACACCATTAATCCACTTTTTAAAAATAAATTTTTAAAAGTAGATACAATCACTTTTAAAGTGGGAATAAGACGTTAAGAATGATCTGAAAAATGAGTTCAGATCAGCAAATTTAGAAGCAACAAAGTTTTTTTAAAAAGTGTCATTTTTACAGGGAAGCTGTGGCAGCTGTTCCAGTTTTCCTGTGAAAATTACAGATGCTGAGTAGATTAGTTTACAGTTAGTGAATTACATTAATTATCTGTTAAGTCTACAAAAAGAAAAGGTTAATTTTGCATAGCTGTGTTCTTTAGAAAAAGACCCTTTCTTGTATTATTTACCTCTAATAAATGCTTCTAGTGCATCAATAACTGGCAAAATTAACAGGGAAATATCAAAGAAAAAACAAAACAAATTTAAACTGGTAGAACCACAGAAAATTTTGCATTTGATATGTGCATTCTGTGCAGCATTTACTGCATTTTGAAAGTTAAACTCAACTGTTGGGGAAATGAAAAAAATGAAACATGATCTAGCTGTAGTTCTGCTCTAGTTCTTGAAACGTCTTGAAGTTCTCTTGTGTCAAAAACGACATTATGTCATAAATCGGGATTTTATTGATCTGAGGATTACAGAAGACAAATATGTACTTTTTGTCGTTTCTGGAGCCGATTGTATTATGACTGCATCTGCTGTGGTTGCCTGGTGTAACGTTGCTGTGTAGTTGTGACGTCACCATCCATATCCGGATGAAATAAACATCCGACTCACATGTGAACAAAAACATAACAGAATAATTAAGTATTTTCTGTGCTTACTTTAAATTTAAGCGTTTGTCTTGTAGAATTTTGGCCATCAACTAGAATGCAGGAAATCATCTTAGCTTGTTGGATAAATCATCTTAGTCATCTGGTCACCCCAGCTGACCTCAGAGTGGTGTTTGTTTTTGTGTCTCTGACTGGTTTGTAATCTTGTTCCTCTCCCAGCTGGTGTCCAGCGTCCCAACCAGCTGGCTGCGGTTCCTGAAAACAGCCGGTCATGGCACCCAGCAGGAGGAGATCCCTGAGGAAGAGCTGGAGGAGCTGCAAGACAAAGACGAGATTGACCATGCTGAGATGGAGCTGAGGAGGGGTCAGGCGCTGTGGTGCCGCAGCCTCAACCGGATCCAGACGCAGGTACAGCGCTGCAGCTCGAGAAAACTTCTGCTGTTGTTGTTGCTGTGTTGTGGATATGCAGGAAAAGATTTTTCAAAATGTGGCTTTATTGCCATCACACATTTCAGATGTATAACAATGGCAAAAAGTTTCAACAGGTCCACGGATTCATTTAGAATACTCTGATCAAGAATTCTGTGTTGATAAACTCTACAGATTTAGCAAGATTTGAGTTCTAAGAGTATAATTACTAAAGAAGAAACAGAGGTGGGATAAGTACCCAAAAATTGTACTCAAGTAACAGTAGCATTACTTCAACATATTTTTACTCAAGTAGAAGTAAAAATTGAAAATTTAAATTACTCAAGTAAAAATAAAAAAGTATTTGGTAAAACATCTACTCAAGTACTGAGTAACTGATCAAATTATCAATCATTTAATATTTAAAAATGATATAAGACCTAAATTTAAAATTAAGTGTACATTTTGGTATTTTAAGGAGCAAAATAACAATAATTCATAAAAGTAACAAAAAATAAAATCAGACAAAATATTTTTCAAATCAGTTTCTGTAACAAAAATTGCAGGTGTGTGTCTGGTGAATTTTTGGTTCTAACATATTTGTTCTTCATTCACTGAAGTTACTCACACTGGGTTGAGAATACAGAAGTTTTACTCAAGAGTAGAGAATTGCTCAAGTAAAAGTAAAAAGTACATTGTAGTAAAAATAGGCCTAAAAGTATTTTTTTAACATAAGTCACTCAAGTAAATATAATTGAGTAAATGTAACTAGTTACTACCCAACTTTGAGAATAATTATACTGTAAATAAACTGTATATGACACAAACAGCTGCTAGACGTAATAATATTAATTATTTAAAAACTATCTAGTAGCGCTTTTTTAGTTTGACAGGACATGATGATAATTTTAACAAAAATGTAAAACACACACACACACACTTTTTTTAATAAAAGTTACATACAGCAACTTTAATAGAAGAATGATTTCAGTTTCTGAAATGCTCTTTTAATCACCTTCCACTCCTCCTTGTCTGGTAGATTCGTGTTGTGAACGCCTTCAGAGACAGCGTCTCTCCTTACGAGGGCTTGGAGACGCCGGAGTCACGCAGCTCCATCCACAACTTCATGAGTCACCCCGAGTTCCGCATCGAGGACTTAGAAACCCAGATCCCGCTGATTGACGAGAACGAGGACGAGGACGACCCGCCCACCAAGCGGAACTCCGTCATTCCGCCTCCGCTGACACTGACGGGACTGTCCAACCTGTCCAACCTGCAGCCTCCGCCATCCTCGCCCAACCAGAACAATAACGCGTTGGAGCACATCATCCCGCTGCATAGAGACGGCTCCCGGTCCGGCCTAATCCCACCTAACTCAGCAGGACTGCCACCCTGTCCAGGAAGCCCCCTGCACAGTCTGGAGACCTCCCTCTGAAGCAGCCGCTTCCGGTTGTTTGTCATTTTGAACATTTTCAAAACAGACTCCTCTGATTGATTCAGGATTTCCAAGGGACAGTAATGTCTCCACAAGTGTTTGTGGTTCTGTTCAGACTGAACCCTTGTTCACACAGACTCCATTTTTTTTATTAATAGATATGAACTCTGCATATGTAATTTAGAAGAGTGTTTGTGAGGTGATTCATGTAAATTCAAATTCAGTTTTATATGTAAATATTGTCAATGTAGCCAGAGTTTATTTAAAAAAGATTGTTTCTGATAAGCTAAGTTATCTGTTAGGAACACGTTCAGATTGTTTCTGTGTTAACTTGTAACCGCAAGAGTAAGTGACTAAAAATCTGTTGTATTTTATTTGTTTCATCCAGTAGTTAAACAGGTTTGGAGTAAATGTCTTTCTTTTTAACGTTGTGTTTTTTATGTCTTAGGTTGGAAGAACATTGTCATTAAAAGATCAAAAACTGACTGCTGGATGAGAGGGTTTTTGAAAAATGTCTGGACTTCCTAGCTTTTTTTTTTAAGATGTTTATGTTTGAGTTACTTTACTAAACAAGTCATGGGTCAAAAAATGGAACGATCAATTTCTGGGATGTTTTAGAAACACAGGGTTTTCAAGCCAACGAGAAGAACTAAGTCCTCAGCCACTCTGCTCACCTCTGAGAATCAGCCAGAGGAAATGTCTTTATTTTGACGGACACTAACAAAGAGAGACCAGGGTCACATAATCATATGTAAAATTAAGCAGACACTCAGACAGTGGTATCAGTGGTATGAGCCAGACCAAAAAAAGTTTTGTTTTTTTTAAACTTAAAAAAAAAATTAGCTAAACCCGGTTAGCCAATTTGAGCCACCTTTCTGAATGGTTTAATCCACATGTTCCAGTCACGTGTATAAAATCAAGCATCTCAGGCATTCAGATTGTTTCTATTTGTGAAAGACATGCTCCCTTTTTTGAGCTCAATGAATTCCAGCATGACACTGTGACAGGATGTCACCTGTTCATTAAGTCCTGTCACGTCACTTACAGCCAGCTAAATGTTGCACAGTCACCTGAACAGTGAGTGGCGTAATAACAAGCTGAAGACATGGAGAACAACAGCAACTCATCCATGAAAACTAATGGCACGAAAAATCCCAGCACTGGTTCAATAGATGCCCAGTCACATGGTCTGAAGAGACTCTGCAGAGTCAGTTGCTACAAACCAACTTCAGATCAGTTCAAAATTAGCTAATAGAGAGCTCTATGGAAGAAATTCCCACTGTCAGGACGAGCAGGCAGCTGCATCCAAGCGTTACATCACCAAAAGCAAAGCAGTGATGTCTTTACATCACTGCTTTGCTTTTGTAACGCTTGGATGCAATGCAAGCATTGGATGTGCATGTGCAAATCAAAATACAATACAATACTTTGATTTGCTAATTACTTCCTTCAGAATATTGAAATAGAGGCAGGAGATAAGGTTGGCTATTTCATTCAAATGTCAGTTAGTAAATACTAAGAAAGTAATAAACAATGTTTTTTATAATTCAGGTAGTAGGTAAAAAGGAAGGTAAAAAGCTTTATTTTGATCAGTTATAATCCCATTGTCTCCAGTTAGTCTTTATAATAAAATATTGCTAGTAGTATAACAATAACCTATTCATCACTGAACTCTAAAATATTTTTAATAACATGCCAAGACATTTATTTTTATTTAAAAGCAAAAGAAATAAACGTTTACTTAGACGGTGTTGAAGAAGATTTTAAGTTATAATATTTCTTAAGAAAACTTTCTGGCTCAATCTTCTTCGATCCCGGGTTCTCCCGGCAGACCGCATGTAGCCACACAGAAAACAACAATGAGTGCAGATGTCACAGAATTACAGAGATTAATCCAATAGAAGACAACGCATAAAATTACAACAGAAACTGCAGAACAACAGAGACATACATTCATTTACCTGAGACAAATGGAAAGAAAGAAAGAAAGAAAGAAAGAAAGAAAGAAAGAAAGAAAGAAAGAAAGAAAGGAAGAAAGAAAGGAAAGCAAAGACGTGCAAAGACGTCTTTGGAGAATTGCAAGAGCAAATCTGATTTGTTACTCCTGTGTAGAAAGTTTTATAGTAAAGGCGTATTCTTGTCTTTAATTTATTCAAATAAGGCGTACCTTTGCTCATCCAACCAGAAGCTGTCTCTGACCCTTTTTAAAACTTCCTGCAAGTCACGATCTAAGGCCATCTGTCCCCTTTTGTTTAAACGAAGTGAGAGCAGAGACTCTCCTGAACTCCTGCTGTTTTATGGCTTTTCACAAATGAGTGTGAAAAGCTGGAACTTCTCCTGATTGTTTCCCACACAGACAAATGGCAATTCAAAAGATCTAGCAAACCATCTGCTTTAACTACAGATAACATAAAGGCCAATAGGCCAGAATAAGTTGCTAATTTCAAAACTATAATTAGGCTATTTAAATCAAGACATGTTAAGCTTTAAAACTAGCATACTTTAAATTTGTGTTCTTAACAACAGAAAAGCTGAAAACATTAGTAATACTTCTTGAAGGTTTAAATATTTTTTACTATGAATGGTTTAACATGACAGCTGGCTACTGGTACTGTATATATCGACGTCCTGGAAGCTAAGACATGATCTTATGTACATAAATATTGCCTGTTTCTGTGATTCTCAGTAGTTTGACCTCTAAGGTTCCCTTATCTGAGAAGAATTTAGCTACATTGTAAACTGTGCTGCCATCTGGTGGCGTCTGTGAAGCGTTTTTATTAACCCTACAATACATCCAACAGAGGGAAAATTAAGAATTAATTCACGGCGTCAAGTTGTGTTAATATACTTAATACAGTCTAAACAGAAGGGAGACAAATCTATTCTGTTTCGAACCCAGTTATATAATTGGGCTGGTAGTCCAGTTATTGGACTACACAGGACTACAAACCCACAATTCCTCTCAGTTCTTCGTCACACAACTTTTCAGCCAATAGCAGACGCGTTCTTTGTCACATTGACAGAGCGAAGGAGATTTGAATTATTTGTTCGGTGTGTTGAGTGGAAGTTTAAATCAGGACAGAAATAATTTAAGAGGAGTTTACGGTTTGTATGATTTACGTTGTTAACAAACGGGTGGTGTGTCATTTCCATGGGGTGTTGCGGTCGATTAAATTGATGCGAAAAACTCCGTGTTACTGTTTATATCGGTTACTGCTTGATAATGTCTGAAAACGAGCTAGCACGCTAACGTATAATTAGCTTAGAGGTAAAAAAAAACAAAAAAACATTTGGTGTCAGTAATGTAATAACTGGGTTTAGCAGTCGTGTTTAAACTACCCGTTAGTGTTCTTTTAAAGTTTTGTCATGTCAGTCTAATGTCAGAGTTCCGTGTAACACTGCAGATCTGAACTGGGTCAATCCGCAGCACATAGAGAGATGGACCGTGGAGCTAACAGCGGTAAGTCAGCTGCTGCCTTTTGCTCTTGATGCGTTTTCTTTCGCTGTTTTCACCATGCTGTCCCTTCTGAACAGATCTGTGCTTTTTGCAAGATGAAAAGTTTGACTTCGACGTGTCCCTGTCGCCTGTCAGGTGAGAGTTTTTATTTCTAAACCCTCAAATCTTTCATTAGCAGAAGTTGCACTTCTCAGGTTGAATTTGACTTTGTAACAAATCAGTTCCCAGCAGTTCTCAACAGCTTCTCAGTATAAAGTCTATTTATTTATTTATTTGATAATAATAAATTATCTCATTCACTTTCTTGGTTATAGATTTTAGTAATCTGTATCTTCTATGACAGCTCTGTTCTTTAGTTAAGGAAGCAGTTTCGGTTTGTTTGATAAATTGGATAATCATTTTTGCAGAAATTGTCATTTGATAAATATTCTTAGTATTCATAATTTCATTTGAAATGCTGTGCATAGCTAAATGGATGTGGACTAATAATCTGAAGTTCCAGTTAGAAATTGTTATGCACTCAACATAGGCATGACTATCATAATTATGGGCTTAGGATATCTCTTGTTAGTTGTTCTTTTTCATAGTAGAGTTATTATACAGTAATACTTTCACCTCGGTTAAAAACAAAAGCTCTCATTAGTCAATTGCATTTACACCAAGCAAATTTTAGCTTATATAAGGAGCTTTAATCTGGTTTCTGCCTCCATCACAACACCAAAACTGCTCTGATAAAAATTACAACTGGTACTCCTTTAAACTGGTTCAGATCTTATGTTTCTGGCTGCACTCAGTTTATTCATTTTCAGTTTTTTCACTCCCAGCCATCCACTGAGCCTTGGTGTTCCCTAAGGCTAAATCCTTGACTCCCTACTTTTTATTTTCTTGGCTCTGATTGGTTGTTTTTGGTCAAGAGTGGGGCATTTCTTCAGACGACAATAGCAGCTCAGGGAGGAGGTGCAGGAGATCGATCTTTTTACAGATTGTCTGTCTCACATGCTGTCACAACATGGTGACAGTTTTAGCAAATATGTAAGAAACATATTTTGTATAAGTTTATGCTGCAACTTTAAACCCCCTTCAGGTTATACTATTGATCCCTTGTAAAGAACACATTTGTAAAAGAAAACATTCATGTGTAATTTTGTCATCATGACTCTTTTGAGCTGCTTCACTTCATCACAGCTGTATTTGTGTTTGTGAAATATTTGTGTCCGCAGCGCCAAAGGAGAAGAAGAAGAAGATGATGAGGTGTTTGTGGACCACACAGAGCAGTGTCTTTCCACTGACCTATCCTCCCAGCCTGAGGAAGGTGGCGGAGGCGTGCAGGCGGTCTGGACCCCACTGACTGCTGATCAGCTGGAAGCTGTGTGTAAGGAAGCCCACAAACTTGCCAGCCAGCTGCAGTGCGGAGAACCACACGTCCAGAACACCAACACAACCCACACAGCCTCTGATGCTGACACGAACAGTGTGGCGGCGACGGAGGAATTCATCCAGGACACTGAAGTGAAACTAGGACTGCTGGGGCACACTGCCAGCAGCCTCAACCCCATCAAACGTCAGACGTTCTGCGTACAGGACAGTCCTCTGCGGCAGCTGCCACCGGCCGTCCAGCACCAGCTGCTGAGAGGCAGCAGCTCCAGCAGAGCTTCGTCCAGCCGCCCTGCCGCCAGACTCGTCACTTCCAGCCCTATGGTCGGAGCCAGACCTCAAGCGAGACCAGCGCTGCGAGGGAAGGCGGCGCTGGGGGCCGCCACAGCGCTGCCGAGTAAACCAGTGGCCCCGGCAGGTTCCCGTTCAGCCAGCAGCAGCGGAGCGGAGAAAACCAGACTCCAACCACCCAGCAGAGTGAGTGGCTTTTCTATTAGTCTTGCAGCAGTTCAAGAGGGACAAAAAAAAAGAACGATGTTGACATCTGAGAATTTTATTTTTTATTGATTTTTTTTTTTAGACTGCAGGAGTTTTGAAGTGGAGCCCATCCTGTCGTCTCAGAAACAAGACAGAGTCACCAGAAGATCTGCTGTCTGACTCGGTGAGCGTGGCGTCTGATACCAGCGACTGCTCCTTCAACTCCAGTCTGCTAGGGAAACGCTCACTGGCCCCACCCTCTAAGGTAAAACATGACTCAGCACTCCTGCTGTCTTTGGATCTCACAAGTTTTTTACTCTGCGCGATCCGGCGGAGTCGCACTGTGACCTTATGTGTGTGGTTTTTGAAACAGTATGACATGAAAACTTTCTCACTGTTCCACTGTGACATTTCCTGAGTGTGGTGCTAAGACTAAGGAAGCTTAAAGGAGCTGCCTATTCAAATTCAGAAATACTTTATTGAACCCAACGGAATATTAAATGTTGTTGGAACTCATTTAATTAAAGACTTATTGCAGACGGTGATGGCAGTGGGCAGGAAGGATCTCCTGTTACAGTCTGTATTACAACACATTGAAGAAGCCTCCAGTTTCTTGTCATATAAGTGTTTTATGGATTTTTTTAAATCTCAAACAGTAAAAAGTGCTGCAGCTTGATAAGATGTAGTTGTAATTCCAACATAACACTGTTCCCATTGTTGTTTCTGTTAGTCAGACAAACTGTATCAATGCACATGCTGATATGAAATGGTAACACTTTATTTGAAGGGGTGTGCATAAGACTGACATGACACTGTCCTAAACATGACATAACACCTGTCATAAACATAAAGAAGTCTTTATGAATGTTTATGACAGTGTCATGAAGTGTCATTCGGTAATTAATGACACTTTTAATGCAAAGTTGCTCTAAAAGTTGCATTAAAACTCCATTAAAAGTGCCAACTTTGCATGATTTTGTAAATTATGATAATTTAATGCAAAGTTGGCACTTTTAATGGACTTTTAATGCAACTTTTAGAGCAACTTTGCATTAAAAGTGTCATTATTTACCGAATGACACTTCATGACACTGTCATAAACATTCATAAAGACTTCTTTATGTTCATGACAGTGTCATGTCAGTCTTATGCACACCCCTTCAAATAAAGTGTTACCTATGAAATTAAGGCTCAAGCAATTAATTGTGAAGAATTTTTTTTATTGAAATAATTGTCAACTAATTCAGTAATTGATTAATCGTTAACTTTAGTGTATAGACTCAAAAAAAGGCCATACGTTGAAAAAGAGTCAGAGCAGCCAAAACTAAAACCTTTCATAAATATGTACACTTTGCATTTAAGATTAAAATGCCTGTTTGTTTGTTTTTCATCTTAGCCACATTAACCCTTTGTGTAAATACCTTTTTTTTGTTTCTCTTCTGACAGAATGCTGGACTGAGAAAGCTGTCAGTCATTAAAGCTCCACCTGTTCAGGGCTGGAAGGTCACAGACAGGAGGAAAACCTCTTCATCCTCATCCTCGCTGTCCAGCTTTAACTCTAGCATGTCTCAGTCCCCGGCTACAGGTACGCTAAACGCTAAGCTCTCACTGGATGTCTGAAGAACTATATATCTTGAAATACAGTGAACTTCTACTTTTTGAGTTCTACATAGAAAGAATAAAAGCAATTTCTTTGGATGAAGTTTATGTAAATTCTTTTTGAACTTCTGTTTTTAGAACTCTTCTAGACCTATTTTTATTTTAATTTTATTTCTATTTTATTTTACAGTAAACTTATTTTAAGAAGGGTAAAATTTAAATTTCTTCTGAAAGTAGAAGGAAAAATAGAATATTTTTATTCTAGTTCTGGGAGATAAATTGGATTTGGTAGGTTAAAGCTTTACAGAAGCTTTAATCTCAGAATCTTGAGGCTGATTCTGTTTTTGTGTGTGTGTGTATATATATATATATATATATATATATATATATATATATATATATGTATATATGTGTATATATAGATTTAGCTTACATTCACATTTTAACTGTATTTTTTGGTGAGTGTTTTTGTTTCCACCTCTTGGCCAGAGCTCCATTTGAAAAATAAGTTTTTCACCTCAATGGGTTTTATTAGGTTAAAGAGGAAAAAAAAGCCTAATTTCTCCCATCAGCAGCAATAAAATCTGTTTGTTTAATCAAAACTTTTGATTGAAAGCTGAATTTGCTGTGGATCTGTTCTGTGTCCACCCAGGCAAACTGAACTCTTCCTTAAACCGAAGTGTGAGCAACTCCAATGGTCCCGCGGAGACTTCGAGCAGACTTCGCCGGTCCACTCTCTCGGCCTCGGCAGAGCTGCTTTCTTCCAGAGCCGGCTCTCGCTCCCAGCCCACTCAGGCCAAAAAGCCTCCTGACGTGGAGCGAGCTAAAGCTGCCAGGTCCACACCGTTAAAGAGAGCCGAGTCCACACCAGTCCAACCAACCCCCCCGAAGAGAAACGGGTCTGTTGGTGCCACTGGCTCAGTCCGGCTGCAGAGCGGAATGAAGACCAGATCTAAACCTGGAGGACTGGTTCATCCGACCCCCAACATGGCCGACAAAGGAGTCCATGCGGAAGGTGAGAACACACGCTGCGCTTTCAGACTGATGTTTTATCAGTTATGAAATCTGATTTTATATCTTTTGCTAAAATATTCTGTTCATATACAAATATAACAAATTATGAAAATGGTTAGGTAATTATTAATTTATTAATCCGGAATTTCCTCCTCAGGTGTATCCAAGGTGATGAAGCCAAAAAGGCTGTCAACCAGCAGCACAGTCAGGTACACCACATCCATGACTTAAATCACCATTATGACTCTTGGGAGCTCTGATATTTTAATGCCTGGCTTGTAAGAGAAAATCAATCTGACATCATCCATTAATGTGTGCTGCTTTAGTTTTTGGGAGCCTGATTGTTATGAAATAAGTGAGCAAATTTGAAAAAATGTTAAACTTCTAACCCAATCACAAGCCTGAAAACACTGGAAATTATTCTACATATTTATTAATGATTGTAGGCTAAAATGGGCAGTATTGTGTATTTTCTGAGAATATAATATCAATCATGTAACTATGTTACCTCCTGTTATAAAAATGCTGTATATAACTCAGCTGCATACAAAACTACTTAAAATAAGCAATATGTATGTATGTATGATTTCTGCTGATATTGTATTAGGTAAATGCGGAAGCTACAATATCTGTCATAGTGGAAATGAAAAATCCACATGATGAGTGCAGCAGGCTCACAGTTCCACCAGGTGTTTGCTAATTACTGCTGCTAGTCTGAGGGGCGGGACTCTGTCAGGCGGGAGGCGGAGCTTTGTGAGACCATGTGTTAAGCCACCCAGAGTGGTTGCCATGGAGACTAAAGGATTTCTCCACATGCATGAAAGAATCAAGGCAATGCTCCAGATATGGTTTTGATGAGGAAATAACATTATAACATGACGTAAAGCTCACAAATGTTTATTTTATAGACCATCCGTCCTTTAAAAGTTATTGATTGTAATTCTTTTTGCTTTTCTTGGTTAAGAACGTAAGTTTCAGAAAAGACCGACGCTTTATAAATTGCCCTGCTTGCTTGGAGTGATCAGATTTTCTGAATGAAAAATAGGAGAGTTGCCACCAGCTGCAGTTTTTCCATCAGCCCCGACTGTTATGTACATATGACTCCAGGTTTTGGTCTGGTCATTATTCATTTAATATTTAATCATTTTTCTCTCAAAGTCTTCCTCAGAAGCTGTCAGCTGGCTCTCTGACGCCCTCTGTTGGCAGCAGTAAGCCCCAGCAGGTGGCTGCACGGCGCCCTTCCGCACTACCCACCCCGGTTAAGCGCAGGACCTCCACCTTCCAGCCCCGCTCCGATCAGAACAGGACTCTCAGGCCGCCATTTAGGCCAGACTCCAGTATCCCTTGCACTCCGAGTTCAGCGGAGAAACGACAGAGGTGTAGGTGAGATGCTGGAAATATGTGAGAAGGGAGACGGCTACATCATTCTCCAAAAAAAACCTTCACTGTACTGTATGTGTGGTATTATTCTGTAGCCCGGTTCCAAAAGGCAAACAGGAGGAAGAGCCTGTTCATTGCCCTGACATCCAGGTCTTCTATTTGGAAGAGGAGGAGCCTCCCTTCATCCTGCCTTCCATCAGTCCAGAGACCAAACAAACACAAAACATGGATCTTGGAGCATCAACGGTGAGCGAGACGGTTCCCAATACGGTGGAACTGGAGGAGACGGAGGAGAGCACAACCACGACCCAAGAGGTCAGTTTATAACCCGGATTTGCAAAACATTTGCAAAACAGAACTGATGAGCTGTTTAGCAGAATCAAACACACTGTTCAGATACAGTTCAATATTTCAGAGGGAAGCAGAGGCCCTCTACCTTTAGACTTCAGGACTGTCATGATGGTGTCGACGAGTTTAGCTCCAGAAATTACAAGAACTGTAAAAAGTGTTAAAATGTGATCTCTTGAAGACTTTCCTTAAGCCCATGATGGCGTCTGCTGTAAAAATGAGAATAGTTACCCAGTTATTTTCACTTATTTTTAATAAATGAGTTTTAAAAGAACATACAGTCAAAGAAGAAAGGTAAAAATCCACACCTTAGTGAAGTTGTGCCCCGCTCTGCTCCACCTTCTTCAAATCAAATGAAATTGGTGTCAAACATTTGTGCCACGTTTACTCCAGCCACCCTGAATGTAAGTATAGGAAAACAAAGAAAAAAATGACAGAAAACAGAATGCTCCACACACTTGCAGATGGATTGTTGCATAAAGAAAGGACAAGTAAAGTTGCCAAAAATTGGAAATCCTTTCAAAGAATCTAAGATTGAATATCCTCCAATATGGCTGGATGGTGCTCCAGTCCTCCAGCTACTCCTTGTAAATAAACCTCATCAGAGTTTTAACACCTCAGGTTCTCCTGCTGGATCTGCCTCCTCCGAGCCTTCAGCCCCAGGAGAAGCTCCTCATCGATCTGGCCAACACCCCCGACCTGATTCGCACCAGCAGCAACAGCTGCACCACTACCCAGGTAACCCAGCTCAGTCTGACCGTTTGGTTCACTGAGCTTCAGTGATTCTGATTGTCCACCTTGAGGTCAACTAGGTTTGTACAGCACCAGTCATGCATGAGTTAATTCAATATGCATCAACTGAATCCTTCAAGAAATTTGGAATTGGAAGAAGCTAACATCAAATAGCTGTGCTTCAGTTGGTTAATATAATGAACTGAAACAGTAATGATGAAAATGTGCAGGGTATTTTCTTTAATTTTTCTATATTAATTTTTACTTCAACAATAATTATCTCAACAACACTGGGTTACAAAAAATATTTTTTGGAAGTTGTCCAAGTTGGGGTCATAAACATTCACACAGAAGTCTGATTGAGGGTAATTTGCAGCATGATGGACCATGCAAAAAAAATTAGAATTGAACATCAAGACCTGCTGTATGAACGCAGCCTTAGTACTTCATTATATATAACCTGTACTTCTTTGGAGTGGTTCTGGTTTCAAGTATCAGGTATGCTCTGAACATTCTGTGTATTGGGTTCACCTAGTTACAGAGCCCTGCTTAGTGTGTAACTAATACAACATGCTTGGCATGAAAACATTCATAAGTTTCCTCCAAGGCATAAGGCTCTGTGCCTAATGCTGTTTTTAGTTTTGAAAGGTAGAAAATCGCATCAAGTAACTTACCCATCAACCTGGCTTTGAAAGAAAGTTGGTCTAAATAAGCTCTCTTATTTGTACTTGCAAATTCAGCTGACTCACTGTTTAATTAGAGGCCTTTTCTGTGTTGAATAAATGTCAATGTGTAAACAATATTTGAATATTTTGTTTTTCCAGCTAATTGACCTGAGCTCTCCTCTTATTAAGTGGAGTCCAGAGGATAAAAAAGAGAACAGTGCTCCACTCATCAACCTGTCCTTCTGATCCTCCAAACATCTCTGGTCAATAACTTGAATCAACTGAGGGCCAGGGCTCAGTCAAATCAATGTCAGTGATGTCTTCAGTAAGTCACAGGATTATGTTTGAAATGATAAAAATATCTGTGAAAATGCTATTATTAATTTCAACTGATTGTACTTTAATGTTTCCTCCTTGCTGCTTTTATTTTCTGAATAAATGTTGGTCAATACTGTCGATATGTTTCTGCTCGTGTGCTGCTGAGTCTGTTTTTTAACTTTTCCCTTTATTTTTATCAAAATCCTCAGTATAACGGTACAGTCAACTGTATCACTAAACACACGAGCTGGAGAAGTACTGGACTTTGTGTTCAATCTGGACTGTTGAAGAAACAGTGTTGGTACTCTTGGACTGGACACGGCTGACATAAACACATTATTGAAGACAATAATACACCAGTACAGGACTTGACTGATTTGAGTCTTAACGAACTTTTCATTGGAAAGGATAAAAATCATTTGAAGGTTTCTATCTTGGGGCAGCTCTTATTTAATATCTACATCCTCCCACCAGCTTGGATTATAAGGAGTAGTAAGATTAGTCACCATAGCTATGCAGATACTACACAGATCTACATTACAATGTCACAAGCTGACTATGAACCCAATCAACCACTGAACAGATGCCTGGAACAAATCAAAACTTGGATGTGCCATAATTTTCTTCAGCTGAACAGAAATTAAACTTCAGTAAGAGTATTTAGAGAGAAACAAGGGTCAACACAAAGGTTTAGTTCAGGTCGGTCCTCAAAGGCATCCTGCATGTTTTAGTTCTCTTCCTGGTTCAACACACCTGGATCGAATGGCTTGTTTAGCAGAACTAAAACATGCAGGTTATCATATCGGCCCTTGAGGAATGACTTTTTGGACACCACAGGTTCTTTATAACTAGAAAATAACTATAACGAAACTATAAGGCAGAGGGAAAATGCACAACCCACAGGTTAGAGTCCTGGTCTGATGTCTTTTGCCGCATGTCTTCCCTCTCTTTCACAACCCGCTTTCCTGTTTGAACATTCAAATAAATGTTTTAGAGCTGGGAAAAAACCTTAAAAACTAGTCATAGCAATAAACTAGTGATCAAATCTGGGTGACATGTTGAACAGAATTTCTAGATGTAGCCAAGATGTTGAGGGGATCCAGTTTGGTAGCCTCTAATCAAACTGGATCGTGTCTCATCCAGTGATGATCTACAGTTTTTGCTGGAACAATTCACAGCCGGGAGGAAGATCAATGCCTCCAAATCCGAGGTCCTGGTTTTGAGCCAGAGAAGGGTTGAGTTCCTTCTCTGTGTCAAGATGTGAGGTGTTCTGGGTACCATGACGAGACCCAGAGGAAGACCCAGGACACGCTGGATGGGGTATGGGAACGCCCTGGGATTCCACCACAGGACCTGGAACAAGTGGCAGGGGACAGGGAAGTCTGGGCCTCCTTACCCTGTCCTGGATCAGCGGAAGACAGAGGTTAGAAAGACTAATCCTTTTTCTTGCTAACATCATGTTCTTTTGAGGTACTCTGTCTTGAGAACCAGCAGAGAAGACCCCAAAAGAAACTTGGAAGTAACAATTTAAAAAGAAATGCACCTTTCCCCCCAAACACCCTCAAAAAAATCAAAAACCATCACCTAGATGTACTGTGTTTTTTGCACATTCAGGCACTTTCCTCTTAGTATACTCATCGTGAGAACAGGCAGCCTGTTTTCAAGGCAATGCCTCTCATATCACCAACTACACAAATGTATGTTCACAAGTGTGTAAATATACGATGGTATATATCGTATAGTAGGAGATTCAGGGGGATGCAGGTGTTAATGCTGTACTTTACAGGTTGGTAACGTGGTGGTGTTAAAAGTCATCGTGGTCCTGGTGGTGGGCTTCACTTGCTGGGCAGAGGAGCAGAAGGTGAGGAGCCATCAGGATAACATTTAAATGACAATACTCAGTAACAATATGCTTTTCTAATTCAATACCACTATTTTTACAGTGTGTACGTCCTGATTTGTCTTGTACATCTTCAATGATGTGATGAGTTAAAAATGAATAAAACAGGGAGACGATGAGGTAGTATGTAGATTGTAATAAACTTTGATGGGTTTGTATGAACCTGAAAATCCAGTTTGAATGTTTTGAAATTATCTTCCAGTAGTTAAAAGAACCCACATAGACTTATTCAAAATGAATTGATCTAACGCTATTATAATCTGTTTGTAGTTGAAACAGATTATTTTTGATTGATTATTACAATCAACTATTATTGATTGTAATAATAATTTATTACAATCAAATTATTATTTGATTGTAATAATTTCTGTATGTCTAGAAATGAGTTAGAGCTGTTTGTTTGGCAAAGTGCCTTTAAGTCACACTTTTTATAAATTAAAACTAAACAAATAGAATTTACCCATAAATATGTTGTGAAGCAAAAAACATTGAGCTACTTAAAACATTGAGCTACTTTAATACCATACCAATTTTAGAAACTTTTACAGCTGAATATAAATGTACACATGACATCTTTTTGGTCAGTCAGAAGTTATGTAAGTGTAATCTGAACTAGTTCTGCAATACGACTTTCTTTTGCTGTAAATTTGCCCTTACTGTAGTCTCTTGTCCTAATATTTTTGTTTTTTTTCCTTCCTGCTCTCTGACCAGGAGCTGTCTGTCTCTGAGCTCCTGTGGAGAGCCAACAAGGATGTTGGTGAGAATCTGAAAACAATCAGTTCAGCTAACATGTGGTTAGAAAAGATCCAACGGTCTGGATTATTTTTCTCCTTTTCTCTTACTTTTACTGCTGTCTAACTGACCAAGATTTCATTAAAACATTTTAAATAACAGGCAGTTTTGTAGCTCTGGTTCTGTTTCTTTCCCTCCCTTTATGTTTGTGATCATCTATCTTCAGATAAGGCAGCCTTAGAGCATCTCTCTATTTGTAGAAAATGATGTTCTGTATCATTGGTCAGTAGAAAATTAATCCATTTGGTAACACTTTATTTGAAGGGGGGGTGAATAAGACTGTCATAACACTGTCATAAACATGACATAACACATGTCATGAACATGAATTAGCCTTCATGAATATTTATGACTGTTGTCATAAAGAGTCATTCGGTAAATTACGACATTTTTAATACAAAGTTGACATTATTCAAAATGTCTTTGTTATGACAACTTGACATGAACCAAGAAATCATTACTGTTTAAATTTTACCTTTAATAACATAGTTACCTAATTTTTAAAGTGCAATCAGTAATACTTTTATAACAAATTTATATCAGTAATGATTTCTTTCTTCAATGACCCAAAGTCTTTTCAAATGAAAGTAATGTTTACCTTTTATTTGGATATCAAGCTCCCAGACAGTGGAGAAGTAGAGTGTTAATGTTGCTTGAAGCCTGGTGTGAAGCTTCCTCAGTCAGTGATGGTTTGGGGTTCCAAGTGCATGAAAGAGTTGGAAGTGGAGAGAGTAGTCTTGAAATCAAAAAGTTGTAGGTACTGGTTCCAGCTTCCTCCAGTCATCGGTGGATACGGATACGGATCCTGGATACGGACGATGGTGGAGTCGGTGCTGGAGTTCACCACACTTCACCAGCCTTACCTCCTGTAGGTGGTCAGAGGGCTTTTTGAGATGTACATTTGTTGTGAATCTAAACCATATATGAACTGAGATATGTTTTTCCAATCGTCCAGTTCTGCTGATCCTGTGTGAACTGTAGTCTCCGTTGTTGGCAGACAGGAGTTGCATCTGGTGAGCATCTGGCTGCTGTAGTCCATTTACTTCAGGGTCTGTCTGTCTGTCTGTCTGTGAAGGGAGGCCCAGACTTCCCTCTCCCCATCCATTTGTTCCAGCTCCTCCAGGGGAATCCCAAGGCCAGCTGAGAAACATAGTCCCTCCAGCGTGTCTCTCTCATCGTAATCATAATCATTTGCTAGAATTATATTGATTTAAAAGGTCTTAATGTTATTTCTCTCCTCCTGAATCCAGTGTCTAATGCAACAACTTTCACACTTGTTCCAGTTGACTATTGGATGCAATATTTCAGTGAACTCAGCTGATAATAGGTTAATTATTAGAAAAATACCTTAAGGTTGTTGCTGCACATCTTGACTTTTTGGCTCTGCTACATAAACCTTTATGACACTTCTAATTCTCTTCCTTTGGATTGTTTCTGGAATGAGTTCTTCATCCTTAGTTTAGAAGAAAGATTAACCTTTCACTATTTAGCTCAAGCACCTGCTTCACTCGTCTCTGAATCACGGGCCAGTGATTCAACAGAGGAACAGTGTGAGGCAGGAACTTTAGGACCAACTGAGGAGGAGAGCAGGGAGAGCTAAGGCGGACAAGGCGACAGAGACAGGACACTGACTTCGGATCTGCACAGAACAGAGCTGAATACGGCTCTGGCGGCTCCTGAAGACCAATCAGAGATGTTGCCCACATCCCGTTTTCCCTCCTCCATCTTCCTTCCACTTCCCCTCTCTCTGTCACTATCTAAGCATCCCTTGTCCTCGTGTTTGAAGCTGGAGCCAGGATCCAGGGCTCTTTGCCTCACTCTTTATGCTTCCTTTCCTGTCGGCCTGCTGGTTAAGCAGAGCTAAAGAGAACCAGCACACAAGGCATCAGTGATTGGTCGGCCCCGGCTGCCCTCTCAAACTACTTCATCCTTCTCCACAGAAAGAGAGTCATTGTGCCGGGTGTTTGCTCCAACAGCGAGGGAGCTAATTTGAGCCAAGTACTCCCACAAGATTAAACGGAGGGGAGGGGGTCCGGCTGAAAGAAGGGTTCCTGAGGGAGCGCTTTAGCCCCATCCGTCAGTGTCTGTCCATTCGTTTGCAGTTACATCATTTTCACCATATCCTCCGGTTGGGGTGATCATTTCAGCTCAACCAGCTGCAAAAAACATACTAATCCAATCACTGGACTATCTGGATGTGCTTTGTAGGTCAGAAAGACTGTGAGGCTGTTTGCTTGTCCAACCCCACAGATGATCATTTACAGATAGCAGAGCTAGAAGAATTCATAGAGACAAAATGTAATGAGGTCAAATATAGTCTTCACTAGCTGCATTTACATGACAAATGAGGGCAAATTTTTGTCAATATTCCCACTAATATTGAAAAAACCTCAACTATATAATTATGGTGTTTCCATTAGACAAGAAATGAAATGTAAAAAAAAAATCACATGTGAATAATAAAACATGCCGTGCCATGATCCTCCACCTACTTCCTGTTGTCGTCTTCTTCTTCATGGTTTGTGCCAGCGGCAACATCCGGTTGTTGATCACGACTCGTGATGCGAAAAAGTGTTTCCATTTTCCCCACACAGACATTCAGCCCTTCATGTCATGGAAAGACGGTCGTCCCTCTTAATACAAGAGAAAAACTCTGGTTATTAAGAACAGTGATTATCAGTGAATCACTAGTCGACTGATGAGATCAGTCAACTTTAGCTTAACTCATTAATTGATAACTTTCATCCCTAGTCCAAGGTGAACCTTACCTCTTGCCCACTGACCACTGGACACACCCCACTGCCTGACCCTGCAAGGATAAGCTGGTGTAGTAGCTTATATACACATACCATTTTTTAATAAAATGTAAATAAAAGGCAGCTAGGTTTCTCCCTGCTGTCGGTAAACTCTGTTCTGTTCAACAGTAAATGAAAGCTGTGCACGGAATAAAACTCCAAGGACAAACTCTGTCCTCTTTATGCAGAAAAAGGTTTGGAACATATCCCGTCTAACAGCAGAGCTGGCTAATTGCAGTGTGTATGTTTGAACATTTCATACTGACACACACCAGCTCTCTTTTTAAAAGTAACAATAAGAAACAGACTGATCCTATCAAATCCTACAGAATATGCTAAGTGTGAAGAGCCAACTCTGTGTCTGTTGTTAACTGTGTCACAGCCAGCGGCCTGACTCCTAAACAGAGAAACAGACTGAGACCAGAACAACGTTTGTAGCAGAAACAATACAGATGAATATATTATATGTGCTCCAACATTTCTCTGAGCACCATAAAGGTAAGTACCAACCAATAAAACAGTATAAATGTTATATTTGTTTATGAAGATCGGTTTGTCAGCTGACATTTTATCAGCATTTCAGATCCATTCATTCAACATAAAATAGAAGAAAATAATGTAGGACAAGCATAATTTATTCAGGAAGAGTACACACACACTCCTATTGTTGGGGATCCATCTTTATAAGACGAAAATAATCGGAACACTCAGACTGAATACATAGAAACATTTTTTCTTTTTAAGAATTATGGCCGACTTTCTTTTTCCATGACTGCTGACTAAATGTCACGCTTCCTTTCAGAGGAGGATAGATTACCTGTGCATGGCAGCTCCATCTCTGCAGACCTGCCACAGATTCAGACACCAGTTTAAGATCTGACACACAAGACGGTATAAAAACAATAACTGTGCAGAGGGGACTGGGATTCCCTGCTGAAAATCCCCAGTGGATTATGAAAAACACACTCTGACAGCCTAGTGTTTGCTCTCATTCAGTGTGTGTGTGTGTGAGAGAGAGATCAAAGAGGCACACTCTTTAAAAGCTCAGAACGCTTATTTTTAATATTCTGGAAAAACAGCCTACAATGTTACCCACACTAAGTCAACACAGAGCTCCTCATATTCACAAAATTTGTTTGTGGTTGTTTGGAAGCAATAATACATCTTTGAATGCTATAAAAAATGTATTCACCTCCTTGGATGGCTTCCCCTTTGTACTGTTTTAACAAATCAATCATGATTAACAAAATTGGGC
Organism: Poecilia latipinna; assembly: GCF_001443285.1. NCBI lineage: Eukaryota > Metazoa > Chordata > Actinopteri > Cyprinodontiformes > Poeciliidae > Poecilia > Poecilia latipinna. Next base: position 78,461 of record NW_015113201.1, read on the forward strand.
TTTTTTGACAAAGAAAATAGCAAAAAAAACCTTTAAAATCAAAGTAAAAACTGATTTCTACAAATAATGACAACTAAATATAAATATTTAACATTTTGCAAACTGACTGACTCACCTAATTTAACAGAGGGCCAGCCAACTGGTGACAGTCTCACAATGAGAGGGTGGAAGGTCAGCTGAGTGGAGAGTGTGTCTCTCAATCTATCTATCTATCTATCTATCTATCTATCTATCTATCTATCTATCTATCTATCTATCTATCTATCTATCTATCTATCTATCTCTCTCTCTCTCTCTCTCTCTCTATATATATATATATATATATATATATATATATATATATATATATATATATATATATATATATATATATATATATAAAAGAGTTTCAGCTGCAGCTGTGAAGGAGCCATCCAGCCAGCCAGAAGGTCCCCTTTTTTCAGTAGGTAGCACACCAGGTCCCCGCATCTGGAATTGACGCGTCTGTCGGCCCCCGCCTACAGGACTGCTCGCTCGCCCGCCTCCTCTCAGCTGCAGTAGCCTAAACACTCAGTCGTGTGCTCCTGGATGTTGGCAGAACTGTCGCTTTCTATTCAATTGGTCAGATTCCGTCTCTCTTTCTTTTCAATGACCGTTCGGGGCGTGCTTTGCACTCAGTAGCGCAATAGTTAATGTGTGTGCCGGATGCACCCTCACTCCAGCAGACCGCTACAGTACGAAGATGGCGTCGGAGGGAGCCAGCGGAGAGCAGCCTCCTCCGGTACAAACACTGGTCGCTGCCGCGCCGGGAGGTATCGACACGGTAAGACGCGTGTATGGAGGCAAGCTATCCATAGACGCTGCATCTTATTTTTTAAAAATATTTATTTCAGTGTGGAGCCGTGGCTGTCATGAGGAAAAGACGGTGAAACGTGCTGCGCATCTATTTCTCTAAAAGGCTCTGGAAGCAACAGCGGTGGGCAGCGCGAGGCACTCGGCTGTCTCTGGAGAAAACACGAGCCTCGTCCCCGTTTGAGCCGCAATATTAGCCTAATTTGTCCTTAGCAGACCTCAGTAATGCCATATATTGCCTTTTGTTGCACTAGTAAGTTGCTTTGTTCACCTAGCACGGCCTCTCTCAGCGCTCATCTCGTAGTTGTTATGTTATCCCGTGTTTTCCAGCTCCCGATGAAAGGAAAAGTGGCGCTGGTTGTACAGGTTGTGACTCATTCTGTAGTAGCTACACAGTACCCAGGGCATACACTGCGACTCCATTCCTACTACGAGATTTGTTTTCTCTATTTGGTGCAAAAACATAATATTTTGGTTTCACCATTAATTTTTATCTAAAGTCTAAGAGGGGTTCTGTTAAATGAAATTAGGTGCTTTGTGTGAGTGTTTAACTAGAGATGCCTGTGTTATCAGATTAGTTTTGGCATAATTTATCATTATCTATAAAACTCAGCGTCATGGCTAGTTTTTTTATCCATCCATCCATCCATCCATCCATCCATCCATCCATCCATATATTATGTTTTGTTCTCTCTTTGATTTTCTGAGTTACCAGTCGGAAAAACAACAAACCTCCCCCCGAAGTCGGAATTCCGACTGGGAAACTCAGAGCGCACCTAGAGCAGTCTCAGGTTTCTGCTGTGCTTGATTAGCCTCGGACTTCTGAGCTGGCAGTGACGTCACGCCCCAGTTGAGAGTGCTTTGGTTTTAAGTCACAAGAGGGTGGGATTTGCTACTTTGCTAATTGCTATTACCAATACCAGTTTCTGCGTATCCGTTCAGACAAAAAAGGAATATTTTTACACAAAAATGGGTATGTTACAGCGCTTCTTTAATGAACGATAAACCATCAGAAATCCTTTGCCTATAGTTTATACAGCAGCTTTTACTTCTATATGTGCAACCATATTGGACACTGTTGATCTGTGAGCTCTGAGTGTTTAAGAGGGCATCCTTGCTGTTTGTCCCAGTTTTAGAAAGTACAGTTTCCAAGTACAACCAGAACGCATCACCATCATAGACTTCTATGCATGTAGAGCTTGGTAATAAATGATCTATTATCCCTTCTGACGGCTTTACAGTAAACCAGGAGCTCTGTTTTTTATGTTGTTGATTAAATGCATGAAATACATAGAAATACATTAACAGCTTGCAATGCTGTTTGCAATCAGTAAGTCAGCACCAAAACAATTAGCAGATTAAACATCAACTCTCATCTGGCATCTTTCCCATATTTCATTTTTGAAACAAGATTTGCTATATGTTATATCTGCCATTATATCTATCTCCCAAGTGGAGTCTGGCTGCAGAATTGACAATGGAGGGTGTGTGTTCTGTCATCTGCATTTTTCTGAATTTCGAGCAGCCAGACAGGAACAGCTCCTTGGTAGAGGAGTCATTTTTACAAGCATGTGCACCAATGAATATAACCGAAGGAATATTTACTGCAAAACATTACACATACCTGTGAAAACATCTAAAGTAACATTAATATGGGGTTAAATTTTGTTGTAAAAGCCTTGTGTAGACTGCTCTTGTGCATCCACTTGTTGAAAACAGTCAAGCTTCCTCACTACAGCAATGTCTACTGTTTAAAAAGAGCTTCAGGGAAAGTCGGCTGGCTGTATCTTCTGTATAAAAACTAAAGTAATGGCAATGCCATGACGGAATTTCAAATAAATCTAGGTAAAAAAATGACCTGAAGACAACTGATTAAAGTCTTTTTAAAGTTAATGTCTAATTTGGATCTACATCTCTGTTTATTTGTCTGATTTTTGTCATCCTCTTCTTTAAAGGTGTTAACTTGTGTTGTGCATGATTACCACATAAAAGGGTGTTTATGTAACTTCAGGAAAAATTGACTTCTATAAAATGTAAGGCAGCAGTTTTTGAATAGGACTGGAATGTCTAGATTTTATTATTAAAGGTCTTTTATGATGAGTGGAGAAATTCCAGCTGATCAATATAAAAGAGAGATTTGGTTGATTCATTTTTAAGAGGATATTTAAGGGAAGAAACATGAAAAGAGTGAAGTCAGAGAGAAGTTATTTGGGAAACTGAAAGCTGTGTGAGTCCAGACTAGGGACAAACTCTGGCTCCGGCATGTACCGAGGTTCAACCCCATCACAGTCCATCCTGAAATCTGTCCAAAGTCGCTTGTTCGCCATTGTCTTTAGGAATTCCAGCTGATCAACATGATTCTTACGCTTCCCGTGAAACCTTAGACAAAATACACAAAGTGGAATGTGTTGCCTTTTAGTTCAGTTTTCAGAAACTACATTTTTAAGAAAACCTGGAACTGTATTTTTAATTTTTTTTCAATCACACTTGTCAATAAAAGAAAAATGCGTGCATAGCGTTTGTAAGAAAAGCTTTGTTTTCTCTCTAAAGGGTTCGGTTTCACATGTTTGCTGGCACCTAGTTGTGATTTCTCACAGCAGGTTGCAGCTGTGCTCTGGCAGTGGCTCAGCTCCCGCTCTGCAAACTGATCACTGTCGCTCCAACCAGGAGCATCTTCGTTCAGGGCCGAAGAGTCTGTCGCTTCTTTAGCCATGAACGGGGCTGTCAGTAACTTTTTTGCCGCTTGCTTTCTTTCAGCGCTGGTTGGACTTTAGTGACAGAGTAGCGCCTCTGTGGAAGTTCCTCAGAGGATCTCGGCAGGTGGAAATAGGCTCCAACAGAACGGTTGTGGGCCCTGAGGCCGGTTGGAGGGGCGAGAAGGGGAGGTGGGGGAGGTGTGGGTTGGACTGGTGAGCTGAGAAGAGCTGGGGGGGTCAGTGCAGGAGAAGGGGGTGGAGGAGGACATGTCCACCAGACACCTTTCTAAATTGGTATAATTTCAGTGACTCAGCGGACATAGTTAGGAGTTCCGTGTCACCTAGCCGTCCACCCTAACTTCTCCTCTAACACCCACTGAGCGCCCTCACAACAACCTGGAAGCCACCGCATGGAGGCGAACAGGTGTTCAGAGTTAGGGAGAAGGGCCGTTTGCCTCTGGGCCTTCTCCAGATTTCAGCCGGCAAAAGGGGGGATTCCGCCTCAACGCTGTACACCTCCCACCTCCCCACCGCTTCAGCAGACTACCTCCACCCCCCGCCCCACCTCCACCGAGCACCATGCCTGCTGAAGTTAAATAAAGCTCTGTGCTCTTTGCTCACCCCCGTCAAACTGTCTCTTGTCAGCCTAAGGTGGGGGAAGTTTCCTGACTGCGGACTCTGAAGCACCCTTGCTGAAGGGTCAGAGGTTGCTTCTATTCGTTTACAAAAACTTTTTTTTTTTTTTTTTTTGCATGGTATTGTGTCTGTGTGTAGTCAATTGTGTTGAATTCCTTTTCTCTCCCTGAGAGGCTTGGATGTGTTTTTTTTTAACCTTTTGCTGCAACCAACAAAATGTTAAAAATCTAAAGGTCTGGTTTAGATTTTTGATCAGAGATGCACAGGTCGGAGTTTTGTTGCCAATTTTTGACCATCAATATTTAAGGTTTGACTTTCTGATACAATTTTTCTTTCTGAACTATACTATAGAAAATATATATAAGCAGCAGTACCATTTTACAATAACAGTCCTCTTATAAATGTTTAATAAATAGTTAATAGATGGGTTATTAATTTGTAAACACTTTTGATAATTATTAATGGGCTTATCATGCATTATTTAAGAGTGAGAAAGGGACAAATCTGACTAGTTTTTTGCCAAGTAGTGAGCCAGATCTCTTCTGTATAATTCAACCAAAGCTACAAAATTAAACATTTCAGACTAAGTCACTGCCTTGTAGTAGGTAGCTTCACAACTTTACTTTAAAGCTCCTTTTAATAGTTGTGGATGTATATATGTGGATGTGGATGATATATTGGAATGATTAAGTGAATGATAAAATATTATATGCTAAAGAATTATGGTTACACATGCTCATTGTACTTAGATGGTAGAAATTCAGTCTAAAATGTTTGATTTAGAAACTTTACATGAAATATGTAAACAGCTTTGACTCACAATTTGGTAAGAAGCTGATCAGTTTGGTCTCTCTCCTGTCCTTATTAATACTCGATAAACACTTATTAATTATCTAGTTTATTATAATGTATGAAGCATCTAAGCATTTTGTGCGTAGGAGAGCAGTTGCTGTAAAACAGACTTTTACTGTTATTTCAAAACAAAGACATTTCTGTGTACAGTTCAACAATAAGCAACCAGTCTGCAGAGATTCACATTATAACTTTGCAACTCCTTTAGGAGACATTGAAAATATTGGATTTTAAAAGGCTAACAAAATGGATCTTTTTTCCTAGTAATTGTCGAAAGTGATGGGTTGAACAATTTTGCTGATCTAATTTTAATTCAACAATGAAATGTAACAAGCTCACCATAGAAAAATAAAAATGTTCTGCC
>NW_015113201.1:86994-130955 GCF_001443285.1 Poecilia latipinna
GTCGAAAGTGATGGGTTGAACAATTTTGCTGATCTAATTTTAATTCAACAATGAAATGTAACAAGCTCACCATAGAAAAATAAAAATGTTCTGCCCTTTCTTTGACAGAGGGAGTAGCTGTTAATCCAACCGAAAATTAAGGCGTTACAATATTACCACTGTCTGATTTTCTGAAAATCACTAAACCGATTTTCACTAAACTCATAACCAAGTCTGTTTGCTGATGTCATAACAACAGTTTTGAATCTTTAATTTACCAGAAAAAAAGCTGATCATGTTTAAATTTAATTAAATTGGACTGTTTGACTTGTCGATCACTGGTCTCACCTTTTCACCGGAAAAGTAGCTAATTGGTTCATTATTCACAATTGGGTGTCATGATGGGATCAGTTTGAATTGGTCAGGTATAACTTGGTTCAGGGATTTCTGTCCAGTATAGCTTTGAGCTGGAACAATGCAACGGCTATGAAAATATCATGGTGAATATAAATGATAAATATTAATAGCTTACCAAGTAAAAACTACCCTAGTTGGCATATTTATTCAGTAAATGAGTTCTTTTCATATTTCCTGGATAGTATGTTATATTGTACACTGTTTTCCTTTTGTATGGACTGTACATTAGTTTGTGGAAGACTTGCATTTCCTTTGCCAGCAGGATATAAGAAAGGATTTTGCACACCATAAAAATGTTCTGTCTTTTGTGGTATGGATGACTCAAGCCCACTAAAGAGGACCATGGCTAGCAGTCAACCTTTAAACATTGGCCATGATACCAGGGCCCTTGGTGCATGGTTCATGGAGCAAAGTGTAGTTTGCTCACCTGTCCATTGTGCAGGAATGTCAGAAAGAAGGAGCACTTTGCACTTTATCGCTTAGCTCAACTGCCAACTGATGGTGCTGAGGGTTGGATGTCAATGAAAACTCCAGGAGAAGTCCAGAGAGGCGAAAGCGCTTCCTGGAAGAAGCGAGGGTTAGAAATTGGATAATGAGATCATTTTGGATAATTTAGTTATGTGGTATCGCTCCTTACTTTCTTACATCTTTCAACAGTGTAAAGAACTGGTATTGTCTGAAAAATAATGGATTACTAACTATGCCGACTGATAACACTTATTTACTACATTTATGCAAAATTAATTTTAGAGTATCATTAGCTGATTAAAGATGTAGATTTATCATCTTTCTTCATCTCTCTAAAAGGCAAACTCAAGGTTTTCCGGGATAACTTTGATTCTTCTGACCTGTTTTACCTGCAAAGGAACTTTTGAAAGAGAAAAATACAAACAGAGGAGGACATCTGAGGTCCAGCAGGTTCTGATCTCAGAGAACAGTGTTAGACAAACTAGTGAATACAACTTACTCTTGGCCAAGGTCTTATTGTGACACCTCAGTGATGGACTGGGTACAGTGGTTCTGAATGTCCTGTTCCTCAGCTCAATCCAGGGGGAACTTTCAGCAGAACATCTGCCCTGCCAGACTTCAAGATTGCTTCCATAAAGTAATTTTACTTGTGTAGTTAAATTGTCACCATGCACTACAATCCTTCACAATAAATCAGGGGCAAATCAAACAATAAATTAATGAATTAGACGTTTGTAACAACTTAATGACATGGCTCTTGGGTGCTTGTTAAGCAAACCCGTTCTATACAGAAACCGTTACGAACTGATTCTAGCACCAGCTGTTTATCCACCAACCTCCTTGGTGGATAAACCCCATTTTGAGCTTACATCGTGATGTCATGGGGTAGTCTACTGGTATGTGTCATCACCTGAGGAAACAAAAAATAATAATTCATTTTCAACACCTAGTTTACTTGTCAGGTGCAGGTTGAATGTCATGAAGATTTCACTGAAGGTCTTCAGACATACTCAGCAACATGCTCTGACGTGTTGCTGAGGTTTAAACAAGCTTAGCAGAGTTCAAAGAGCATGATTTGACATGCATCTAAATAAGCAGTTCATAACACATTAGAGATTCATAAGGATTGTGTCTTTGGTGCAATGAAAATAAATTCAGCTCGATCTAATGTCAAGAAGAAGCCACTTTGCATCTCATGTGCATCTGTTTAAGCAAATATCTCTAAAAGTCAGCTCTGTGAGCATCTGTGAGGCTACAGGAGGTAATGTTGTTTGGGTAAGACGCTGTCTGAGATCTCCTGGCTTAAACATGGCACGTTTTTTTGTACCGGCATTCAAAGCTGTTAGTTAAAGGAGTGTTGGCCTGGGCTAATGCTGAGTGATGGACCTCTGCTGCACTCTGATGTAAGAGATGTTGTTGTCACTGGTTTCAGTGAGCAGCCTGCCTTTAGAGTGAGCAGGTAACAATCTTGCCCGTTGTGCAAGACTGTGGCGTTCCTCTGTGTGATTACATTTAGCTGATTTATTAAGGCTTTATTGGACAAATGACGTTATAAAAAAAGCTTCTAGAGATTAGGAATGCAGCTTGATGTGGCTTTCTCAGCTGCCTGCTCAGCTCACACTGAAACTACAAATTCTGCTTTCACCAACCTTTAAATGGTAAATGGACTAAACTAATAGAGTGCCATTCTAGTCATACCAATCACTCAAAGCTCTTTGAAACCAGAGCCTCATTCACCCAGACACACACAAATACAAACACATTCATACATCAATTTGACATGTGCAAAGTAAAGAAGCTAGAATCAAACACACAGCATTCAGCATGCAGGACAACTTTTCATATTGACTGACCAGTCCTTATTCAGGACTAAGTGAGTTTTATCACCCATAGGTCTATAGCCAAGTGTTTTTCCCATGTCCCTCCCTTGCTTAGCTTTTGGTCTCAGTGATTACAACACTTTTCAGGGTTTCTTCGAGAAACAATTTGACACTCAGCTCAGGAATGTCACCTGACTGGACCATGTTGTGTGGTTCCAGGATGTAACCAAGCACTGTGGTATTTGGGAAAGATAAACAATAAACTTATTAATTTAACACCTTACCATAAAAATGGCCAAGGTTCTGTAACATACTGTACTTACTGACTCATCACATAAGTGCGTTTTGTCTGAGTATTGGCCCAAAGGTTCCTGTAAGGACATTACCGAAGTATTACTTTCATAATGCAAAGATTCTCCTAAAATGACTCTTTGACGCAGTTTGATTTGAAGGATTACAGCCTTTGACATTAAGGTTTTGGTCTACCATAGTGTATGTTATGTTATGTTAACCACAAATACAATGTTTCTCTGTATTTAGAAATTAACTTGTAACAAATGTATTAGGTGGTCTAATTGCTTTCATTTGACACCAAAAACAATAACATCTCTATACCTCTCTGTGAGGTCATGGTGTCTGTCGTGTATGATGGATTGTCTACCTGTCCGGTGTACAGCACCTTTTGCCTGATGACCGCTGGAGATTGGCAAGGACAAACGGGTATAAGCATTGGATCAATGGATGGACTGGACAATGGACGATTTTTATTATACCAAAATTTCTAATTTAATGTTGATAGTGATGAAAATGCTCAGTTCCAAATTTGATTCCAGGGATCTTTTCTTAAGGCCCAGGATTCACTCTTAAGAAATATATAGGTAATTACAAGGTAACATTTTCTTTGCCTTATTTAGAGCAACACCAATAAGTACTAGGCAATTCAGCAGCCATTTAGAAAAGACCGTAACAGTGTTGTTATACTGTATAGCAAACCAGCAGACTGGACAACACCCAGAAGTGTTAATATCCTTTGAGGAAGAATGAACCCTGGATTCATTGTGCTGTTCATTGGTAGTCAGACTCTTTTTTTTGCAGCATTAATTTGTTATTTGTAGTTCTTCAGCACTGTGCTGGGAAACAAATCTGGCCAAGGTGACTTACATTTAAACCACCAATGTTAGCATATGTCATCTGGCACAATCCCTCGATATCAGAGCTTCAGTCTTTAAGAGCCTTTGTTATAGAACAGTCTGAAATCTTTATCAGTTAGCACCAAATACCTCTAACCCACACTTTTACTTTTGCCTTTTGACTAAAGCATTGCAAAGAATGACTTAGTGTGGGTTAGAGCTTGGCAGCATTTTTAAATATGCTATCTTAATTCTCAGACATGATTGGTCAGATGAGCCTCTGCAAAGGAGGATAAGGACTAAGTGTGTCTGTGTACATCATTAGCTCTGCTGTGCAATCTTGTTTTCCATCTTGGGCAAATAATCTCAAAACATGGATTATTTTGACAAACCTAGTATTGGCGTTACTGAAAATGTTTTATGCAGAGCAGTTTGTGGTTTACTGTCTGTTTGGTTATGACTTTTTTATTAATTTGAGTCTTAACATATTTCAATGCATTTCAAGATGATGGTCCACTGAAAGCAAAAGTTTTCCAATAGCTGTTTTCTGTGAATTACCATTGGAACCAGCTGCTCTACCCCACTTTAACAGCTTGGCCTTTATTTTTTACAACTTTATGAATCGTGTGTTTTTTAACTTTTTGTTTGATACTCTTCTTTTGCTCAGCTGTATATAATAATCTCTTTTACTAAAGATGTGTTTTCTCTGGCTTGTCTTGCAGAAATGTGAGTTCAATATGGATAACTTAAGCAAGCCAGAGCTTCTCACACTCCTCAGTATCATGGAAGGGGAGCTGGAAGCCAGAGACCTGGTCATCGAAGCACTGAGGGTGAGTCCCAATGATAGAAACTGCAACAGATCAAAAGTTGAAAGTGTTATATCTGTGGAGATTGATGATAGATTTATGTCCCTAGAAATGTGTTGGTATCAATTATCATGAAGAGACTTGAAAGGGTCTACCTCAGACACAGAATACTTGTGGAACCACCAACAGAAAGTATTCTTGCTACTTTTTTACACTCTGAAAACTACATGGAAAGAAGGTTTCTATAACTGGAGATTTTGTAGGCAATTCGAACCAATTTCAATTTATTTTTAAGTACTGTAAATAGATACAGTATGTTTTTTTAGTACTTTCTGTCTTAAAAAGCTATTTATATAGTAAGGAAACAAGAAACAATGACAAGGTTTCCCCCAGAAACCTGGCGGTAGGGGCGCTAAGGCAGTCATCTAGTGGCCTTGTTGTTTCATCCTAATTAACATTCTTTTTTTTATCCTTTCATACATGACACGTCACCTTTAAAAACAGGCAGTGGCTACAGAGTTACAGTGAATAAAAAAGACATTTGACCTCAGTCTCTCTATATGTTAACATACTGATCATACTATTCTCCATTTCACCAAAGAGTCGCTTTAACCTGTTTATGCTATCACTGTGCCTGGCATATCAAAAAACCTATAATAAATAAACAATGCTTAGCCTGGTGATGTATTATCAGCCTGGTGGCCTGCCAGGCTGATAATACACTGAAGGAATTTCTGTAAAACAGCCCAAAGTGCTGGTAGATAAAGGCTAAATTCCTACAGGTTTGGTATCTAAAAATAAACTAAAAATAATGAAACCACGGTTCTTTTACTCCTCAAGGCAAATTATAGCACACTAGCATCTTTCTGTACATTTGTATGGGGGCCAAAAACAAAATGTCGACCATATTACAACATATACTGTAAATATGTTTTCCGAAGATTATCTCAATATAAATATAATTGGTGTCACCCTAACATTTGGAAGGAAAACAACTCTAATTTACCAGAATATGTTGTTAAATCATTCATGTTGTTACTGTAGCTACATAGCAGCCATTCTATCATGATCAGTCATTCATTTTTTATATCTAGGTTGGAGGTGTCACCAAAAGGGTTGAGAGAGCAGTCGGTGTTAAATGGTTAAGCAGTTAATATTTTAAAACTAAGACTAAAATGATCACAATTGGCATTTAGCATTTCACATTAGTATTATTGTGATTAACGTGGTTGGCATTAGTGAAAGCAGCCTCATTGTCTGAAGAGTACTGGCCTTTTTTTGCTAAATGTTTTGTTCTCCAGAACTTCATTTCCCAGAATCTCTTCCACTGCCTAGGAAGTGGGGTCAAATACCACGCTGTTCATGTAGATTATGTTGCTTCTGCAAGAGTGCTGCTGCCATCAGACGATCACAGATCTCCGTTCACCACATCATTTTCTAATGATGTGGTGAACATCACCACATCATTTTCTAATGATGTGGTGAACGCTGTAAAACCAGTGAAATCAGACTAAAATGGTTTCAATAATAGATTGTTGTATAATGATTATGGTCTAAAAACAGAGTTATTTAATTCTAGTCTTTGTGAAAGTCTGTAGTTGGAACAAGTCCTAATTAATGTGCCAACTTTAAATGGATTTAAATGAGGCACACAGTAGAGTACCTGCTGCTTTTAAACCTAAAACTGGATGATCCACAGTCCTGGGATTGTTTTGTTTTTTTGTATTTGCATTAAAATATTCTAACTTTACTTTTAATACTTTCTCCGGGGCGTTGCTCTATTCTCCAAGTAATTCTATGAAGATTAGCCGTTCTTTGGTAGATTTCTGCTGTGTGGGATGTAGTTCTGGTGCCTCGGGTGAAAAAAGCAGCAAGGAGAAAAACTGCCACAGAGAACTGCCCTGGTTCCTGGAAAAGAAGAGCAGTGCTTTACCTTAAGTGTGAGATTCACAGATGACTGACTTTTTCAAATCCAGCCTGTTTCTGTGATTTGCTGAACGCTTCAATCAGATAAAACAAACAAACTTCCAATAAACTAATTTAAGTGGCAGCCTGAATAATCAACCTACGTGTGTATACATGTTGTTTTGAACACCCTACTGATACTGTCATTAGGTAAGTCTTCTCTTGCACCGAAGAGTGTTATTGTTGTGCTTGTCTATGGTGCATTTACTGAATTGAAAAAGATTGGAGTTATAGTTTCAAACTTAAAATCTGGTAACCACCCATCTGTTTTTTTATAGATCTGAACAGATGATTAAATGTCGTGTTGCTGTTCCTCAGTACTTCTGTAAATTGCAATGACCAAAAGTAAGGAGACACTTTAAGATTCCTATTTTTGTATAGTTAAGATGACAGTGATGAGTGTGTAGAGGACAAGCCAAAAATAGCTAGAGACTGCTTAAATAGTGGTGCACCGATTACAGTTTTGACCAATACCAATATTTTTGCCGAAATATCGACACGTTGCTAGTTGATGTCACACTTGCAAGATCCTTTGTATTAATTGCCAACACTACGACTACAAGATAAGAAGGTCTGTGGATTTACAGCATGTAGATGTGCTACAGAATTCGGTGTGTTTCAGATCAGTAAGAAAAAGAAAAGGTGACCCACACACCTACTGTTTGACAGATCATCGGTAGAGCCGGTGCTTAAATTAACTAATCAACCCCTGCTGTGTTCAGATGCTCATAAAACATAATAGAACGGACTGAATGTTCCGTTCTTTGTGTATGAAATGTTGCTGTGTTTTTTGTTGTTGAATCCTGATACATTATTGGAGTTATCAGTCAGTTGCTATGGAACAGACCTATGTGTAGCATAGCCGACACAGCGAGGAAAAAGGCAGCCTCTCTCTCATGCAGAGCAAAAAGTGACAATGGCTGATTTGTGGAACTGTGTAAGGTTTATCTTACGTGTATCAGCCGCCTGCCGATCTTCTTAAATGAAGGAAGTCGGGACTAATTTATCACTCCTATGCTTAATTGTCTATGCTAATAAAGATTAGCATAGATCTTGCCACCAAAGCATTATATTTCTAAAATCTGTTCCACAGTCTAAAACTTCACTGTCCTCAATGACTTCACCAGCGGGGAGCTGAGGGCAGCAGGACTTTCAATGGATGATGTATTGATCTGTGGTTACTAAATACTGAACTTGAGGTTTTGTTGTTCTCCAGGAGACTGAGAACGAGTTGAGTTATTTCTGAACAAGCTCTTGCTGCACTTCTGGATTTAGGTCGTCTCAGCTTGGCCGTGCTCCACTTCAGGCTTGTCCTCCAAAGCGTTTTTTTGTGTGTAACACAAAGAATTTCTGTAGAAAAAAAAATACTATCAACACTTGTAAAAACTGAACGTGTATTGTGACCCGGTAGTGGATCATTCATTCTAGAACGGTCCCAAACCCTTGCAGGACTGATTGGTCTGAATGAGCCGAACAGACAGGAATGGTGTGCTCATACTGAGCTTATTTCCCTGTGCCATCCACAGCCTCGCTGATACTGAACTGGACCTCTTGCCTCCACACACAGCATCATCAGCTCCAGGGAGTAGTTTGAATCTTTACTGAATTTCCTTTCCCCTGACAGTCTTTCTGGGTCTGCCATGTTTTCTTCCACTCTGACAGTCTGACATCTCTTCCACTCTAAATACGTTTGTTTTTTTTGTTTTTTTTCACCAGCCATTCTCATATGCTTTCTGCGGACGTTAAAGTTCTTCCCTGTCTTTTTTTTGGGGGGGGATGGTTATTATTCGTCTCTCTCTGCAACTCCGGCACAATGTATCTATTTATTGTGTCACCAACGAGTCCATCTGAGAAAGACATGAAAAAAAAGACAGAAGAATATCTTTCATTTAAAAACTAAGTGCTTTAAAGAAGTTTGAATCCTGAGCTGTCAGTTCCAGTTTAGCCGATGTTGAGCTGCCAAGGCAAAAAGGAGGACGGTAGAAATGGAAGGTTGATGTCTCAGACAAAGCAGTCCACTGTGACAGAGGGGATTAAAACCATTCCCTCCATCCCCTTCATGCTTCAGCTTTCTCCCAACGCCCCTTGATAGCCAGAAGAAAAGTATCATCTGGCCACCAGCTGCTAGGCTATCAGTGCTATTGAATATTCTTTTATGGGTAGCTAATGTAACTGCAGAAGCAGCCACACAGCCTTATTGTTCAGCATATCTAAAGCATGTCACACTTCGGCGGTTGACGAGTGGTGACCTATGCTCAACCTCTACAGTCTGGCAGTGATGTTACATGTTCTATTTCCCTTTTCTCCTGTAGATTAATTAGCATGTGGTCAAATGCTGCTGAGATACCGTATCAGGTTTCATCCTAGAGATGAAAGAAAGAAGGCTGTAAGGAGATCAGCCAAAAAAGACTAAAGCATCACATGGTAACCATGACGGGCCACTACAAGTCCTCCATTCTTCTGTGCCAAGACATTTTAAGGCTGTGAGAATGAAAAGCAAACTTTCTTTGTGATTGCAAGTTCACGGCTTAATGGGTATTTCCAGAGATAATGAGGCTGCTTTGACATTAGTATCAATATTTTGTTTTATTTTTGGCGCCACAGAGGACGAACATATGAGCCAAAGTCCAAGGTTAGATCTAAAGCAGGTGGATAGTGGTGCCTTTCTGCTGGCCAAAATTCATCATTTGCACAAATTTTAAACTCAGCTCCAAATCTGAGAAACTGACTCAAAGCCTTTTAATGTATTTGACATTTCAGTTTTATTTCCATTGTGGTAAGAAGTAAAGATAAATGCAGCAGAGATAATGAACCGTTAGGTGTAAAAGTGTTGGTGGATGAGGTGTCAATAAATACTTTTGCTCTTTTTATCGGTGCTTCAGGTGACAAAACTACGACAAAAGGAAACTCATTTCAGCTAAATCCTGAATGGTGGGCTGATAAGTAGATATGAAACAAGATCTTATGATATTACAACTCCACAATCTTTCCCTTTTAAGTGAATCAGTCTTGTGAAGCACTATTCAGTCGCTGTCAGCATGTGACTGTCTGGTGGAATTACACTGGTGGGCTATGAATATGATTTTTTGAACTTGACACATAGTTGTAAATATGTTTAAGACTAATTTTGAATCACTAAAGGAAATAGTAATTTACATTGTTGTGTTGATGAAGACAACTAATAAATACTTCAGGCTGGCAACAACAGTTTTTTAGGCTTATATGGGGTTTTTGGTAGAAAAAAGAAACATTTTTTATTCTCTTTCTGTAGACATAGAAGCAGACTTCTAGAATGGTGACTTGTATTCTCTACATCTTTCTCTCCTCTACTCTTATGTCTTTTCCCTTCCTATCTTTCATTCTTTTCTCCTTTCTTTTCCATCTCCGTGTCCATTAATTTGAAATAAACACAAAGCATTTTCCATTGAAGTTTATAAATATTTCAAGCAGAGCATCGTAGCGAAAGCCGTATTGCTCCACTTGTAAAAGTAAATCTGTTGGGTCTCACCAACAATTTTGAGTGCCACACTGCCAGAGAAGACATAAAATACAGTGATCCCTCGCTATAACGCGGTTCACCTTTCGTGGTCTCGCTGCTTCGTGGATTTTTTTGTGCAGTTCTTTTTCACAGTGCATTGTGTTCTGCGTCCTGATTGGCTAAACAGTCTCCGAGCTCCTTCTCTACCTGTGTACCAATAACGTTACAGTATTTAAACATAAGTAATACAGATTGGCCTTTCAGGAGATGAAAGCTGAAAACTTTGAATGCCTGCTGGAAAAAATTGGCCAGAATCAGCGCAAAACCCGACCGGAGGCTCGGTTGATGAGATCCATCGCTCTGCCGTAGATCCAGCTGTGAATCTCTCGGGGCAGGTTGGAGGAGACGCTTTAATGACATGACTCCAGATCACATTAAGGCCCGATTGATGAACACGCACATCCACTGACCTGAAAACAGGTTTTGTTCTTTGGTTTTAATGTAGAGTATTTAATTATGCTGTATAATAATTGTATAAACTAAAGGTAACTATTTCCCGGATTTCACTTATCGGGGTTATTTTCAGAACACAACCCCCACAAGAAATGAGGGATTACTCTAATGAAAAGAACAAAAGAACAGTGACAGATCAACATTTGTTTCCTCTTCAAACTACTGCCTGCCTTTTTCCCTGGCATAGGAAGACAAGATGCTAATGGAAAGTAACCTTCCACCTTTGCCTAATATACATTTAATACTGCAGCACACACTGTTTGGTCACCAGCTAAACTTGGCTGTGATAGATTTGTCTTGGACAGACATGTACACTGCACTTGTCTGTATGTAAAAATGGCAGCAGTGACCCATTAGAAACACTTTTTGATTTCACAGTATGCTTTGCTGTGTACGCTGATAAAGCACACACATTTGTGTGCTTGGAAAACATTTGTGTTTCAAGCACACAAATGTTTCAAGCATTTGCATGCTTGGAACTTTGACTAAAATGTTTTCTGTTTATTTTGGTTAATAGTTGTCTGACCACTTGGAGGCTACACTTGAGATTTCATTGGCAGATGGCAGATCAGTTAATCTTAAAATATGAAAAAACAGAAAGTACATAAAACAAGAAAATGACATCAAGACAAAAGGAATGGACCTCACTGTGATGCAGCAGAACACTGAATTTTCCCCAACACTCAGTCACTGATATGGGAGTGTATCAAAAGTGACACATATACTACAAAAGTGTGAACGTGATGTTTCACAAAATCTTCCATATTTCCTCATGTTTAAAACCACACAGCTTACATATTTAGATATGAAGCCTAGGTGAAAATTCAACCTGGAAGACTATTATTCATCCCACCTGCCAACCAAGAAGTCATCCTGCACCTCGATTCCAACCAATCGGTGATGGCCTCCTCCTCCAATCAAGCGTTGCTCCCTTGATAAGGTCCAGCTGTTTACCGGCGTCCAATCGTTGGCTGAGCTTCAACCTTCCTCCACCCCTCCTCCACCTTCAGCCCAAGACTTCTTCAATGTCCATTCAGTTTCCACCATTCTCTCCACCACCAGTGTCCGGGCCCCGGGGGGAAGACGTCTCTAAATTTCATACTCACAGCGGCTCATTCTCTCCGACAGCGGTTTTCAGCGCAACGTCTTCCTCCTGGGTCCGAGCGCCAAAGACTTTATCTTGTCAATTAAACTTTCTAATACCTCTCTCTCTATCTGTGCATGAGTCTCTCCAGGTTGAAATGGCAGCATACATAGCAAACTTAAACACCGTTATGTTAGCATTTTCCCTCATTCAACAATTATCACACTGAACTAGTTCATTTAATACTGAAAAACCAAAACAAAAATCAGGCATGCCGCACCTCAGCATAGCCTGTGCAGTGGGACAGACTGTCAGGCTCATTGGAACTGTTATGTTCCTCCTCTCCGTGGGAGAGTTGAATTATACAGACGCAGCTTACATTATTTGATCCTTGTGAAAATGACCTTATGGGGTGATTTCGCTGTCAAAGAATGATAAATGAAAAGACGGGGAAGATAAGTATCTTAGCAACAAACATTTATGACCGGCCGTAACAAGCATGCACAGCAGTATTGTAGCTGTTATTAAATAGTTAATAAATAAAAACTATGGATGAAAGTTTATGTTCTCACTGAGAAGGATCGTAAGGGAAGTATAACAATCTACATAGCATTCTGGTGGGTACCTGGATTAACATTTTCAGTGTGAGGTTGTGCTGCTGTAATAAAAAGATTTCCAGTTTCACTATTAGCAAGGAAGATTCCGTAAGTTATATTTAACACTCGGTTTTGTCGGTTCTGAAGCGGTGCGTTCTTTATGAAGGCAACAAGCTACATAAATGTAGCAATGAAACATGCCGCTCTTTTACTTTTAACATTTCTGCTGGGAGAAGAACTTGTTCTTTCTTTCTCAAATCTCTTTATTGCAGCGAGAGGATGTCGGCACATACTTTCTCAGCTAAGGTAGCACTCTAAGGGGAAGTTTTTCTCTGAAGCTGAGCCAGACTTCCTGGAAGTGTTGTTGCTAGCATGAGCAAGTCACAGTTTTATCAATCCGTTCATAATGGTAGCAGTTAAAAAAAAAGAGAACAGTTTAACACCATACTCACTGAGCTTCAAGTCGCCATGACAACCTGTTACTTATATGAGGTGTGGTACCCATGGTGGACAATACAGATGTTATGTGCTGTACTGATTTAAAGATAATCTCAAAATGACTAATAGATTTATATTTTAAATTATTTTCTTTGGATCATAAAAGAATACATTTCAAGACTCTAAAAGAATATAAAGGAGTGGTGATGAAAAAAATATGTTTGTTTTTTTTTATTACATTTTAAAAATGTACAGTATCTCCATAATATTTCTCAGTGATGACAGGGGACATTTTAGAGCAATTAAACCAGTAGAGTTTTGACAGTTTATCTTTAGTAAACTTCAGCTCTTTGCAATTGAAATCCCTTCTTACCATCATGCTAATTTTAACCTCTTCCACAAATTCTCTATCAGAACCAAATTTGATTCTCAGTACATGAATATTACTCGGGGTTGTATGATATATCGGCACTAAAATCACTTTTGGCCAATATAATTTTCTAAACATATCAATATTGATCTGATTAATAAAACTGGATCGATATTTACAACCAATACTTATTTCCATCTTGTTGCTGTTTGCTTCTGCAGGGGGGAATGGAGGAAGTTGGTCATGTTGTGTTTGCTCATGTGACAGTAATGGTGAGTCAGGACTGTGGGGAGTTTGAAACAGAGAATCAGAGGTGAAGTCAGAGTGTTTTTTTAAAGGTGTTGAAAATGTAGGGATATATTTATATATGTGTGTAATAAAGATACATACAATATCAGTTATTTTCCAAAGCAGCAAAATTAATATCAGATATTGATATCGGCCCAGATTCTCTTAGCAGTGTGTCCCGATTACTTAGAGCTATAAAAGATTATTTTAAAGTTAAATCTGCCAGGTGTTTGGATATTTTTGGTCTTAACTGGAACTGCTCTTTACTCACCTGGCTTTGTGCTTCTTCTTACCTGTCACAATTCTTTTTAATGTTAAGCTGAATCTCACACACACAAGTCCTGAACCCAGATAGGAGTTCCTTTTTCTGTTTGGTTTAACCTTTACCTTTCTCCAAAGACAGAAGCATTTGGAAATTAAGACTTGCTGCTGGTATGTCTGCCAGCCACCATCCGGCCCCTCACAGTCAGGCTTCATCTGTAGGTCATGCGCTATAACATATGACTTAAAGTTGCTGTCAGCACTGTGGCTATGCATGCTTAGTGCAACGCAACACATGCTCAGAGCTATTAGACTTTCTTCAGCGTCATGTTATTTCCTACCGTCTAGCTATTTAAGGCATGCCTTGTTGCTGGGCTTTTCCAGCTTCTCACTCTCTGTTCAGACAGTGACAGTGATGTTTTTTTTATTCTTTTTTTATGCCCTTGTTCATCTCCCGTTTGTTCTTTTAAGTCTCTGTGTTTGGGAGATTCTACCTCTTTGTGTCACTCAGTGCTTTTCTTCTCTTCCCTTGTAATTACCAGCAGATTCAATCATTGGCCGAGTGCTGAAGTTTAGAGATTCTTTTTTTTTTTAAGGCAGACAAAAATTCAAGAAAAAAATCATCCTCATTTCCACGCTTATTAAAGATTTTCAGAAAATAAAATGTTTTGTTTTCCCCACCATCGTTGTGACCAAGTTTGTGCATGAGCGTTGCTTCACAAATGAAACACTCGATGATCATGATGATCTGTAACACATCCTGCTGTCACTGTAATGGAAGTGATTCTGTGTTCGGTTTGACAAAACAAGTCGTTAACGTTGGCTTATGACAGAGTCCCGTCTGTTCTACCCGCTCTTCCCTGCTCACCACGAGCCAATGAGCATCCTGCTCCGATCGGCTGGCTGCCTAGCAACCAGAACCCTTCACCCCCCGTCTGCTCTCCAGCCCAGACCCTTCCTCATAAGCTCCCAGGCTCATGTTTCACAGCCAGCCACCCACCCGACATTCAACACAGGAAGGAGGCTGAAAAGACTCGCCACAACCATGCCCCTGTTATGGTGAAAGTGGTACGGTCCAATAGTTGAGTCAGTTCTGTTTCTACAGCCTGTTTGTGTGCGTGTGTGAGAGCATGTGCACGCACAGTCAGTTAAGAAGATGGATGTGTTCCCAGGGGGGCGAAGTTATCAGAGAAATCAAAGAGCATGTCTGAGTGTGTGGATAATGTATCTGCGGCAGCAAGTGAGGATTATTCAAATCATTACTGTATTCTTTTTGTCTGAATCTCTTAACAAATGCTATCTAACAAAACAAAAACAAAGGTTGGGATTCTGTTACTTAAGTTATAAATGCCCCTAAAATTTTATGTTTTTAATTTAAATAGCATGTAATTCTCTGCCAAGACAGTTTTTCTCATTTTTAAAGGAGGCAGTATTATGTTTTTTCCAGGCATAAAGTGCCATTTTATAGCACAGTCAAGTAATTTCTTGCCTTCAATTGTTATATAAATGCCAGTTGACATTTAACTTCGTAATGTTAGCCTTTAATAATGTTTTTACCACTGAGAAGCTTGTATAAAGAGTTCAGCTGATGCTTAGTTCCACCAGGTGTTTGCTAATTGCTGCTGGCTAGTCTGAAGGAGCTGAGTGGGGGAGTCATGGGGAGGGGAAGCTCGGCAGCTTGGAAATACTAACTGCAAGGAGGAGTGTGACTTAGCTCTGGAGTCCACCCAGGCGTTTTGTACAGCTGACTGGTTGCCCTGGAGATTAAAGGATTTCTCAAACTTTTAACAAGTGAGAGCTGCTGCATGGGTACTGGCTAATAGGATGGGCTACCAGCTTGATACACACACTAAATCTATTTTTAAGGATTTATCTACTGTTGGAACAGCTCTAAGAGCAACTCATGTCGTCTTCAGGGGTAACCTGGTCACCATGGGCACCGCGCTGGTGGACCTTGCTGTAGGCCAAGACAGTGGACAGTGGTTGCCTCTGTAGTTGCCTGGATAAATGATTACCCATCAATCGGACAGTTTATGAAACTGAAGCCAAATAGGTGCAGTGGTGAAACTTTGTGGCAAAGTAGTTAAGTTGGCAGCAGTGTGGTGACTGGTGTTATGTGCAAATGTGATGTGGTGGGCTGGTCTTTCAGTCGGCCAGAACAAAATGGACAGGGACTGAATTTCTTACTTTTGCAGAGGTAGATAAGATTTTTTTTTTCCTATAAGTGTTCAATCATAGAAAACTAAGGAAACCCGGACCAATTTATTGGGCCGGGTTTCCTTCAGTGAAGATCTTCAGTGAAGATCCTCTACAACACAGACAGGTATTCGAGGTCTTCCAAACCCACGTCTACTACCATCTGTAATTTATCTTTGAAGAAAACTACATACTACCAAGAAGAGGGACAGACCAGAATGGAATTGTCTGACATTGTTGTTAGAAGAAATCCCATGATCTTGGTCGGCTCTTGGTTCTTTTGCCTTTCTGTGTCCTGTGAAAATTGTCAGTGTGAGTCAAAGCAGTAGGCAGGGAGCTGAGGAAGTAGGTCACAGCATCTATCATTCTAACTCTCCTCCACTCTTAATCCTCTCTCCAACTCCCCTCCTCCTTTCCTTTTTTATTTGCACTTTGGTCTACATTTCCATACCAACGATGTCAGAAATACGCATTTCTCTGCTCCAGGTGCATAATTACGTAAAACACACTGTTTGTAAATTGCTTAATAGCTATGCAAATATTTGCACTTGAAGCAAACGTGGTTGGAGTGGGAATCCTTGGAGAAGCTCGGTGTTTTACTTGATGTTTTTGGAACATACAAGCCAACGATTATTGCATTCCAAATAGTGTTAAAATAATATTACTCCCACTGTTAATGATGCTATATCCACGGAACATTGTGCAGCTCTAATGGTTAGCTCAATAGTTCCTGTGATGCTTTATGTTTGAATCAAGGTGAGCAAATGTTTCCCTTTCCTTTTCACTTTGATTTTTCGTCTGCCTCTGTAATAGTTAATATTTCCTATTTGTGCACCTGTTGTCCATAATCATACATTTATTCTAATAACCATGTAATGCTGCATTTGCTGAGCTGAAAAAACTAGTAAACAGGCTCTAAACATAATAATGGAATAGAAGTGATATTTTTAATGTGTCTCAGAAAACATTGTCCAGTTACCATCATCATGATTTTGTTTGCTGAGATTAAGGCTGAGCGATATGGCCTGGAATTAATGGCAATATTATATTATGGCGATATATACAACAATATTTAAAATATATTCTTCACCACTGCAGCAATGGCCAACCCACTCAGTCGGTGTGGGCAGTGATTCAGGCGTTGGGTTTCCTTCCGAGAGATACAGACAGTCTGGTGACTGGTGCAACCTGGACTGGATGATGTGACACTTTAATTTAATGCCATCCTTTAAATTACGGCACCTTATTATGACTGAAAATGTTGATTTGTAGACAAAAAGTGTATGACTTGTCACACCATTGTCAAATTGTATCTCTTAGGACAGGGCTAACAGGTTTAAGGCCTAAAACTTGATTTATACTTTGTAGTCTCAGTGATGATTCATGTCTGGTGAGGTGCCAGTCATGTTTCCATCCATCCAATTGTCATGCAAACTGTTCAAGAAAATGTGAATTAGGCGTGTTCTCATCTACTGGCTTGGAGCCAATCAACCAAGCTTCATAAAGGCTAATTTTGTCACATGTTGATGCTGCAATAAACAAAATGCAGAGGTTGCAAACTAGAATGGACCATACATCTCAGAAAAATTGAAACGGGAAGGTTCGCCACAGCCGAACTTGTTATAAAAATGTTGAAATCATACAGAAAACATATTTGCGGAAGACTCAAGTAAATAAAAATGTATTTTCTCTTGTCATGATGACAGGTGACTGGACTGCGTCCCCTGACTGGACATCACTGTTTGGTCTTCTCTAATGTCTACTCAAGCGCAAAATCTCAGTGACGTAACAGTCATCATCTTTTTCTTACCCACTAGGGACCGCTAGGGGTTTCTGTGGATGTGCGAGAGTAGCCCACATTGTTTTGTGTCCGCATCATCCATGTGCACTTGTATGCAAAATAATAACTTTAGCAATTGAATGGTGGAAGATGAAGAAAACAACTGTCAGATGGAAAGAAAAAGAAGCAATATAGTGAGGAGAGATCTACTATTTTTCCCACATGGAGACAAAAACTACACTCTTATTCTCATGAGGAATCACTTTGTTCTTTCTTGTTTGTTCTTTTCTTCTTCACTTCTGAGTTGATAGTGTGTAAACCAGGGCGCCATCACCTTCTAAGAGGCTGTGGTGAAAACTCTATATCCTCCCAGAGTGGAACGGGGTTGTTGACCTCAGCCAAACACAGTGTAAAAGCAGTATAAAACGTGGCTATTTGGAGAAGTATGTCAGGTCGTTAAGACAGCAATTAGTCTGCTGTGGTCATCAACAAAAGGAGAAACTTATTTTATGCAAAGTTTCCTGGTACAGTCATGCAAAACCAGGAAATCTCTTTCTTCAGGAGGACAGGAATGGAAACAGGCAAGAAAATCACAAACAGGGGAGTTTCAAAGCCATCAGCTGGGAGTGACTGATCAGGAAGTCTCAGATGACACTGGATCACCTTCAGAAAACCAGACATGCTAAAAGATGAGCTCCCCACCACACCCACCCAAAATTTATGGTATTTGGGTATGGTAGAACAAGACCACCATTTCTGTTAAAAATAAATGTTTATTTTTAACATAAATTTCAGTTTGCCTCAGTGTTTTTCCTCCTTTTCCTGCCTCAATGCCTTATGAGAATTTCTTCTCATAAGGCATTATGAAAAGAAATTCTCTTATGAGAATTTGCTGAAATTGTCTTAAGAATCCTATTTATAATAAACTGTCTTTATAGCATTTCAGTACTGTCCAATGCTAAGCAGCTACTGAATCAAATCCGTACTTTTCTTTGGTGTTACTATATTTAGGTCATGGTGTGAAGGGCTGAGGAAAACCTTTAGAAAGCTTCAGTCCAACAAAACAAGAGCCAACAAGTTTTATGCATGTCAGTTTTTGTGAATATGTTAATGAAATTTAGTGTCAGATTAGTAAAAAGAAAAAAAACTCAAACCAGCACTCATTATGTTCAATTTAAGGAACAAACTGCTGCCAGAATACTCAAAAGTATGTCTGAGCTAGAGAGAGAGGTCATAAATATAGCAGTACATCCAATCCGAAAATGAAAGTTTTTTTGGAAGACAAGGTGTTTTTCTCTACAATTTTTTAAATGTAAAGTTACATAACAGTTTGAACATGGAATTTAAACAGTGTCCAAACATAACTCAATTTTAAAAAGACAGATAAGGTAATTGTTTTGGTGTGGTACAAAGATTTAATAATTACAGAGTAAATAACCTTACTGTACTAAACATGTACATCACATCTTGGCTTGTGATATATATATGCAGTTTTGAATACTTGTATTGAGTTATTTATTAGTTAGTTGAACCTTTTTTTCACCAGGAAAAACATTAAGAACAATTTCTTATTTAAGATACTAATCTGAAAGTTCTAAAACAATTAAAATGTTTGCATATACAACCTCCCTCCCACCCTCCCCCCAAAATTGTAACTTTATGTTATTAAATGTATGCGTATGGCACAACAATCTTCCCAAGCACATTTACTCAGATTCCTGTTGTTTAAGCAGAGACCAACAGGTGGTTCACGATGAAAACCATCAGAAAAGAAAGAGAAAACCTGTGGTTGAACTTGTCTAAGGTAAAGCTGCTACTGGTTGATAAATCTCATGCTAAATATTCTCAAATTACTCCAGAGCAGCAAGTGCTATTTCAGTTTACTGTCATTTTGTTTAGCCCCACTCAGCTGTTGCTGTATTCACAACAGGGGCAGTTATGGAGTAACCTGAGCTACAGAACACGCATGGCATAGGAATATACCCCACATACATGACTCCTGTTGCTACAGTAAATGTCCATTCCCTCTCTTATGCTTTGTCACTATCTCTCTTTGATTTACACCCTCACTCGCACACTCTTATGCACACACTCTGTGCTTCCCTGGTGTGCATCTATGTGTGCGTGCACGCTTGTGTGTGTCCTGTGGAGCACTGAAATGAGTGTGGGTGTTTCGTTGGAGGAGAATGAGAGCAGCAGCTGTGAGAGGCCGACTTCAGGTTACTGACAGAGAGAGAGAGGGAGAGAGAGAGAGACCCATAGAGATGAATCACAGAGAAATATGAGGGTTTTGTTCTTATCTTGTCAGCTTTATCTCTTTCTCCTCATCTCTGCATATAACACAAAATACATTATTTTGTCGAGCCGGTTAACCTGCTTTTTTTTTTCTTCTTTTTTTTTTTACTGCTGATGCTGCTGACGGAGCCAGAGGCAGCAGGGACTGAGCGTGGGAGTTTTCCAGCTGTAGCTGCAGGAACAAAAACTGAACAAGAACAAAGCAAAAAATAAATAAATAAAACAGAGGAAATGTAAAAACATGCAATTAGCCTACTGTCATAAAGGAGTATGGAAATTGCATTTTGTTGTTTTGTGTTACGCTGATGTAGGTTAAATGTACAGAAAGCGCTTCTTTCCCATCCACATCAGCCCTTAATAGGCTGAAAGTAAAAAATGTCTGCTAATGTGGGCGTCTAATTAAATGCAGTCATTGCTATCTTTGCCAGCTTATTTCAAAGAGTTCTTCTAAACATCCTTTTAGATCTCCTAGTTTGTGAATTATAAGCGAAGCACTTTTCAGCTGGTTGTTCTTAATAGCACTGAGATGCTGTTTTTATCAGATCCTGTCCAAAGTTCAACTGAGAATTAAGTAGAATTCTTTGTTTCTAACCTGCTTGTGGCAGGACTCCACTAGGTTTAGAGAACCAATCAGCGTCTGTAGTAGTGGCTGTGAGCATCTTACGCCTTTTTTATTATTTTATTTTGCCGAGGCAAGAAAGGAAAATAAGGACCCATCTGTTCCATGACTTACTTCCTTTCCTCCTTTCCTCCCATCCTTTATCCAAAGCTGAACAAACATCATGGTGACATGGTTCTGCACACACCTTTCACACACACTGCAGACCACCCGGGGACACCTTTCATGTTTCAGTATATGCCACATCCCTGAGCATATAGGTAAACAAAATGGTCACGGAGAGAGCGCCGCCCTTTTCTACAGACAGCTTCTTCCGTTGACAACAACTTTGCAGTTTCCAAGGAGCTATTTTTGTTTCTGGAGAATCTGTAGGTATATTGAAAAGAATCGTACAAATGTTGGCATTTTCTCACCATGTCTGACAAACACTCTGCAAAAGCATGAATTCAAAAACCGGTTAGTGGAAGCAGACTAGTTGAAGCGAATTATTAACACTGCTGTCCGAGCTAATTTACGCAGAAAATGTGGCCACAAACTTGTGAGCAATCATGTGAGCCCACACCGAGCTGACACAGGCCTTGTGTCGAAAAGGGAAGGACGACTCTTCCCTTTGAACAAAATAATGCAAGTTTCATCAGTAAGAGCCACTCTACGCTTTGGATGAAATATGGGACAATATTTACAGTAGGGATGTCCTGATAAGGTCCCAGCTATTGACTGTTGATGATTGCTCTACTGTCTGAGATTATGTCAGCTGCACCCTCAGAGAGCCATTTGGCTGCAGTTGGTGCAGACACTTTTTGTGTGCATTGCTAGCTATTTTAGTTTTTCCTTTGGAAAAAGACTTTAACAGTAAGAGAGAGGTTGTAGTGTCCTCCCATCTTTACAACATTTCGCCACAGTCAAAAAGCAGCTGAGAATATCAATCATTCAACTGCATGATGTTCAAAACAAAGAGCTGATTTTAAGGATGCTTTCAGACTTGATAGTTCTGAAGAATTGGTTCAGTTGGGGACCAAAATTACACTGCACTATGTCAAATGAACCAAACCCTTTGATTAACTAGTTTACCCCTTTGCCTGTGGTGGCGCTCCACCAAGAACCTGTGAAAGAAACAACATTAAAACCTCTGAAGAATACACATTACTTCATCATATGTTAACAAAAATGGAGTGGCGTCAAATTTTAACAGTTGTTGGGCCTCTCATTTATCGCTGGCAAAAGACTACGAGGAATTTCTAGAGCTAGACACATGCATTTGTTTTGGTTGTATTTACCCACAATGACATCCGTTATGGGCCACTTCTTGCATTTGGAGCCGACTTCAGTCTGCAGTGTCTTATGACCTGAATTAAGTTACTTTCACTTAACATTACAGAGTTTTCAAGCATTGCATTGAGTTTATTGTCTTTAATGAGTAATTAAACTATAACCTGGTTTCTATTTGTAAGCTGAAAAACTGAAATCAGTATCAGAACTTAAGTATGACAAAGGGAGTGATTGTAATCGTCATGACGATGCTTGAAAGTGAAATTTGAACCAAACTGTTGTTGGTGCTTTTAGAGGGTCCATATACCAGCAAACTTCCATTGTTGTGTTTTCTCTACTGTCATACTATGGGGTGCTGTGCTAGCCCTATAGAGGATTCATGTATTTTTTTCTACATAGCTCCAGATTACAACAGAAGTGCTTTAAAGTCACCCTCTCAATAGAACAGCTCTAGACCTCATCCTGTTAAAGTAGTTTTTGGCGCACTGCCAGTCCCATACATGTGGTTCCTGTTCATGGTCTGCTCTTTTGGAAAGATATGGTGTGGAAGCTAAAGGAGAACAACCATCCTTGTTGCTAGGGTAATGCCATTCTCAAAGTGCACAGACTAAGATAAAGCATCAGCTTCAATGCTGGGTCTCAAACTGCTTTTGCGTTTCAGCCATTAATCGATCGTGCTCCCCTCCAGCACAACTTACTGTCTCCCTGCTGGCTTTGTGGTAATGCATTTTGTTGCAAAGACAATTACATTTTACTCGCATTCAGCAGCTACCAAAGCACTCTTTGCGTTCTTTGCGTGCTTTGGTACCTCTAAAACCCACCGTCGCTCTCCACAGCAATGACTTTTACAAACACTGAGCCCTCTCTTCTCTTGGTTTTGATCTTTGAGCCGTTTTGTGCTTAGTGAGTGTCCCACTTTCTGGGAGGGAGCTGGAGGTTGGGACTGATGTGGGAGAGGAAGCTGCAGTTGAGGGGTGGAGGCTTGAGTTGTGCTTCAGCACAGCCACTGCTTTGTCTTAACGCTGATTTCCTGAGTAACACTGGCAGCTCTGTTCTTAGCCAACATAAATTTCTGTTTAAATCAACAGAAAAAGAAGCACTCTGTGTGGATAATGAACTCCTGTAGGTTTGGGTCCTCTCCTCTCCAGCTATTAGCAAACCTGGGAAAGTTTAGTTATATAACATCTTTATTATTCGAATGATGCCGGTATTATCAGTAAGTCTCATGAGGCAAAACTATCAGTAAAATATCGTGATTTTTCCATTATTGTTAACACAGGAGAACAACATAGAGAAGATTATGAAAAATGTCACTGCTGAAAGTGACTGTGTGATTTTTCACTGAGAACAACCATCATCCTATGCCATGTGAAAAACTACGTCAACATGCTGCAATATATTTTTATTATTATTGTAAAGCAGTTCTTTCACTGCGTTACAGTGAAAGAACTGCGGGGTTGAGTTTTGTGTGTGTGTGTGTGTGTGTGTGTGTGTGTGTGTGTGTGTGTGTGTGTGTGTGTGTGTGTGTGTGTGTGTGGTTTTGGGAACTGACTGTCAGTATTTTCTATCCTTTTACCTCTAAGAGCTGACAGTTTGCTTATGTCTTGTTTTCCCTTCCATGTCATACTACAAAGAACTTCCTTTTCAGTGTGAGGATTAGCTAATCAGTGGAATTAGCCCTTGTGCTTGTTTTTTTTTTCTTTTTTTTGAGTAGAAATCTGCAGATTTCTTTGGCTTGGTGATGTTGATTTGGATAGAAGTGTTTTTTCGAAAGTGCCGGCTAATTTCTGTGCAACAGAGACAGTTTAGAGAGCATACCTGCTGCTTGGGCGAGCCAGTGTGAAAGTGACCCTCTGTTTCACACTAGGCCTGACTCTCACCTCGCCACCTCGCCAAGTGGAAGGCCTGAACCCAGCCGCAGCCAAGTCCTGGCAGTGGAGTCATGTGTGTGAAACTCTGCTGCAGATAATGGGAACTGAAATGCTCTGACCGTGATAAAACTAGATACATTTAGGTTCACATTTATTGAAAAGGTGGAGAAAGATAAAAAAAAAAAAAAAAAAAAAAACTTTAAAATTTTACAAGAAAACTGTCTAAAGGGGCCAGGCTAATGTTTTTGGTTCTATTTCAGGCACCCACCTTAATATCAGGAGCATGTTGTCAATTCTAATTTTGTGAAACCCTGGTTCCAAATGTGATTGCCAGAACTGTATTATTGATCCAGCTACATGGTCTATAAAAAGTTATAAAAAGTATTCACTCTCTTGGATGTTCACATATCTTTTCTGATGAATGATCTCAGAGATTTTCTGCTGACCTGTCATGTAACGGTGTACCTCGGATAGCTCAAGTCTCTGATTGGTTGAGAGGTAGTGCATTCTAGTTCTTGATTTCCAATATGGAAACCCAACCTGCTTTAAAGTAGACTAGGTCTCTGGCATAAATTACAATGGTGACAGGTAAGGTGACCCAG
The DNA here is from genome assembly GCF_001443285.1 of Poecilia latipinna. Taxonomy (NCBI): domain Eukaryota; kingdom Metazoa; phylum Chordata; class Actinopteri; order Cyprinodontiformes; family Poeciliidae; genus Poecilia; species Poecilia latipinna. Next base: position 111,240 of record NW_015113201.1, read on the forward strand.
GTTGATCATGCTGAAAATCCTGAGATGAAACTTAAGTTCCGTTGATGAACTTCTAATCCTGTTTTGTGCTACAGGCCCCTGGATAATCTGTTCTTTACGAAAGCCATAAAATTTATTTTAGCTGCTCATTGGGATGCACCGACTGTGTGATTTGAATAGTTGCCAGGGGTGCACCATTTGCAGCTTTCTGGCCAGTCACGGATCACCATCTATACAAAGCCTGAGCTGGTGTTTCAGATTTTGGTCAATATCGATTTTTCTTTTCTGAAATGTTGCTAAATAAAGTAAGAAAGTTGCTGAGTTAGCAACAGCTGCCATGCAAAAAGTAGTAAAATGTTGGAACATCACTCTTGAGTTTCTGTGGGAGAAAAAAAATCAATTGAAAATTTTTATTTTTAAATGGACACATTTTTACTGTTAGCAGCAAAAATGTGCAGACATGACCTGTTGGGTGAGTCTGTCAGCTAACCATCTCACACCGGAGAACGAAAGAAGACAGTGGTGATTTTTAGACCTTTGCTGAGGTAAATAAGAAATAAGTCAATTACGTATTGGCTGATCACTGATTTCCCAAAATTAAAAAAATTGTAGCCGATTTATCAATTGGCGAATTTATCGATTCACCCATAATAGTTACCCGCCTTTTTTATATTAGACACTACCAAACACTATTTTATATAAAACAATACTATAAAGTGCAAGAACAACATGCAAAAGCATAAATAAATAACAAAGGTCAGCAATGACATTTGTCATTGCTGACCTACGATGGTCCAGAAAAAGCATCCAAGTGTCCTTAAATTCCTCTCAGTCCTCCTGTGGTAGTCTGTCAGAGTTCTATCCTGAACTGACATTAAAAATATCTCTAGATCTGATCATTCTTTTTGCAACACTCAGGGTAGTTGCAAAGCGTTTGTTCTCATCGTTTGAGACACATAGATACGCTGAGATTTTGTTAGTTTATGTGCCTTATAGTAGACTAATACTGTGACTAAATACCCAAAGAATATTTTCTGGGAAGCCAGATGGACTTTGGATTTTTCTTTATGTTCATGTTTGTTTTTTTCTTATTCATAGTTAAGTGTATGGTGGCTGTTCCTGCCAAAATTAGTAATATAGAATTAAGTAATTCTATATTGCTATATTCTATATTTCATTTTTACTTTACAATCTCACTGTTTTGTTTCATTAATTAGTTTTCCCTTTTTTCTCATTTTTTTGTATTCTGTATTTATATAATGTGACTGTGTCATTTACTGCCACACTATATTTCATCATTTTTTTCATGCTTTGTATTTATGTTATTTTTTTTAGTTACTGGCGCTTTTTTTTTTTACATCATACATTGATTTATTTTCTCTTGCAATATTTTCTACATTTTCTCCCTCCCTGTTTTCTCCTTTGTCTGTTTATTTACAGATTACATTTTTCTTTTCCTTGTGTTCTCCTTCGGTTTTCCTTCTGACTCTTTTCAAGACGTAAAGTTATGGGAGAAGAGTCAGCTTCTCCCCTATTGGGATCCAAGCTGTGTGTGCATAAGTATATGATTTCTCTTGGAAGTCTACAAAAGCGTACAGGCTCAGTGAGACAATTTCTTCTAACTTGTATCAAAAAAATGAAAGCTTATTGCCTCAGCAAGGAGCGACTCAGAGCCGATGCACAGAATTCAGTCCTGCAGCGTTCTTGGATGCTCCTGTTTGAACTCCTATCACTTGGATAAGAGACCTGGCTGAAATGTAAAATGCTGGTTCAAAATCCTATCAGTCCTGGTGGAAGTGGGCAGAATGCCATGATCACTTTAAGTGTGTGGAGTTGGTGTCTGTTTGAGGTGCTCTATAAGTGGGATTTGGCACATCCCACTTATGGGATGTGCCAAATCCCAGTGTAAAGGCAATTCACATTCAATTAATTCCTCCTTTTCGGTCTTCTGCAGAGTTTTATACAACTCTGAATCCTTTCCACTCTTAATAAGTTTTTAATCAAAGGAACACACTGCTAGTTTCTTTGTCTAATAATTTTATCACACTTTTTCTGGTGAGATCTAAGCTGGGTCCTTGTCAGGGACGTCTTCCTTGACCTTGGTGGGGGTCTCCAACCGGGTGAAATGGCACTATGCCTTTCCACCCGGAGTCATAATTTCTTTGGTTTGCCAATGGCTGCACCGGGGCTTGCATGGGCACCTGGCCAGCAAAGTGACTGGGTTGGGGGTTTGACACTAGGGATGGGGCACCGGTGATGAGTTTGGGGGATTGGTATCCTGCGTTTGTCCTGCATGTGCTCCTCTGGCATGGAGGCTGCTGCTCCGGCACTTCCCTGTGACCTGCCTGTGTCGTGCGTATGACTACTCTGTAGGGGTGCCTGCCGTAAACACACACACATAACAGACAGATACAATTACTCAAACACACTTGATATTACACCAAAGTGCAAATGGAGCAGCAGAAAACTCCAATACATGCACACTCTACACACTTTGATAGTTGTGTTATCTACTAAGTAAAAGGCCTACAGTTTAAAGATACGGAATCCTCTTGGGGATGGTGAGTACAGAGACCCACTTAATGCTGTCACGTGACTACTATATATGAAGAAGCCTTGCTGTTTCCAACAGACCACTGATTAAGTAAAACTAGAACAACTGTCATGCTCTGTCAAATGTCATATTTGTAGGTCAACTGTGAATCTTTAGGATTGCTTTAACAGAAGATCTATGAATTCAACACGTTAGAATGAAACAACTTTTTATGAATTCTGTGATGCTGTGAGAGCTCTGGTTGAGCCAAAAAAAAAAAAAAAGCTAAAAAAAAAAAATCACCAATGAACCCAACTAACCTGATTTGACCAGAAACTCTTTAATCGTAACAAAAGAGAATATTGATAGAACTCTATGATTTTTACCCTGCTACCCCTGCTCCTCAGCTCTATTTAAAAATGGTAAAACAAGGATAGTGACGTACTGGGGACACCCCAGAAGAAGTAGTGCAGTATCGGGCCAAGACAATCCAACATGTTGAATATCCTCAGTTTGAGTTCCCAGAGATCTTATCAGCAGACCAGATCACTCTTAACTTACCACACAGCAGGAACACCTCAGAAAATCATCTTTAGTATCATCTTGCTAAAGATCTTAAAGGCGTCCTTAAGATTGTCAGAAGGGGAAGATTGGGTCAGATATTGGCATCATTAGCTGCGTTTCCATTACATGTATGCGAAAGTATTTTTCTATATTTTGCTAATATCAAAAAATAAATATTCCGCAACTGCAGTGTTTCCGGTAAATAAGAAATGAAATCAAAATCTCATGCAAATAAACGTGTTCACCGATTAGAAATAATGGCAGCAAAGAATGTAAACAGATACATGAGATATTTCCATAATTCAGCCATGGCACTAGCACTCATTGTCTATCAGCCATCAGAAGAGACGTCAGCATTTTATTCAGGCGTTGGAACAAGACCCGCCTACTTGGGAGCGGCTACTTATGCAGCGTTTTGAGAAAATTATAGTCTGCGATTTAACAGAAGAGCTATGAATTCAACACGTTAGAATGAAACAACTTTTTATGAATTCTGTGATGCTGTGAGAGCTCTGGTTGAGCCAACTGGACATAGTCCAAACAAAAGAAATTACAAACCACAAAGAAGACTGTCCCTGTTGTCTAAATAAAACAGTGAAAAAGCACAAAATGACTCTTTGACAGACATGATAGTGCTCATTAGTTACAATGTGTGTGACATTTTACAGAGCACTTATGTCCTTACATGTCAACGTCTCTGATGTCAGCTGTTTATATCCAACTTAACCCAAGGCTGGAGAACCTACAATTCTATAGAGAACAATTTCAAGCTTCAACCATATATGAATAACACAGTGCTCAAATAATTACAAAGAAAAACAACACACACCTATCATCAGCACTTGTAAGCACTCAAAACACACTGAATTCTCTGTGTGTGTTGCCATCAGCTTTTATCAGCAGAGATGAAAGGGAAAAGGCCCAGTAAAGGCCCAGGGCTCGTGTCCAAGAGCTCCTCTGATATCACACACTTCACTTAAAAATCACAGAACTCACCAAGTTTGAACAACTGAACAAACAGAGCAAACGATACCTGCAAAGACCAGAGCAGAGCCATGTCCAACTTTAAAACACTTAGATTCCCCTAGAGAAGGCACAGGGTGCTGCAAGCCAGAGAACCAGGCAGACAAAACAAAATGTCATCGTCTAAACTAAACTTTACTAAACTTTAGTTTAGTTTACTAAACTGTTTTTAGTTGTAAAGCTATATAGTCCAAGAGGAGATTCCAACTACTACAGCTACTTGCTGTACACAGGGAGTGTTTTTGGTTTCTGTGATTTATGCCTTTTGTTGTTCTGTTCCCAACCAACCGAGTTTCAGTTTGTAACTTATGCAGGAAATCTACTCCCATCTACTCACCAACTTGATTTACTGTGTGGGATGGGATGGGGACGGGAATGGGGAAGGGATGCCCAGTGGAGCAGGGATTCTGAAAGAGTGGGACGGCCACCCAGGGGATTATAGTGTCATGACGTGTTCGGCGGGACATCTAACTACTATGAAGTATTCTGCAGTCAACAAATTAATGGTTCCATTATAACAGGTGATGGACTGCTTATCCTTAATTGTTTATTTATTTTGAAAAAAAAAAAAAAAACTCCACTGTCCTTGGACAAAGGAACATAGAAATTATTTCCCAATTCTTGACAGTTCTATTTTAAGGCCTTTTTCTATTGAAAAGAGACAATGACAAAGAATATTTTTTCTCAACACGCAAGAAAATAAGGGTGTACACCAGCCATGTTTAATAAATTTTAATTGAACTGTAGTTCCTTTGCCTGAAAGTCTGGTTCGTTTGGGGAGGTGTGAACATGTAATCAAACTCTGGTGCGGCCCAAAATAGCACGCTGTGTCCCGCTTTAAACCTAGGTCTCAGTTCGGTTGAAGTGGACTTGAATGGACATGTTAACCTCAAGTGGACCAGAGACCACTATAAAAAACAGGAAGCAAACTATAGTGCAAGGCATTCTGGGTAAAACAAATGTGAGTCTCGCGCTAGTGGGAGAAATGGCTTGTGGTCTTTTGCCAAAGAAAAAAGAGAAATCCTACAAACCATAAAGTCTGATGCCACCCCATTTTTATTTACAATTTATGAGGAAGGAAGTTGTGCTCAGTATCTTCCTCAGAGGTTTTTGTGTTGTTTCCTTCACTGGTTCTTGGTTCAGTGCCACGGGCGAAGAGAGGAACAGGTTGCTCAAAGAGTTTGGTATGTTTGACACTGTGCAGCATGTAAGAGAACTGCAGCAGCTGAAAATGGAACAAATGTAAGTTTCCTATCAAACTGAGTCTACTGGAACACCCTTATAGTAACAGGAAATTTAACACTGAATTAATCAATATTAAGATTTTCTACATTTTATTTCTACATTTAAAGCTGTTCAGGCATGTCATATGGAGAAGCTGGTTGCCTACATGTGCCAGGGCAGTGTTACACTACAAAAAGGTTATCTGGAGATGGAATCTTAATTGTTTGATTGATTTTATTCGATCAGGGTCTTTAGTAAGTCAGAATAGACAAGTTGCATTAATAGAATATGAACCAGTGTTTCTATTGCTTCAGATTGTTTGCATATTTATATGTGTATGTGTGAGTGTAAGCGTGTGTGTGAGGTGTTTCTGTAGATGTCTGTGAGAGAGCATCGGAAGCCTAATGAAACTTTCATAGAGGTTTGTCAGATGAGCTCATAAAACATTTGTGGAAAAGCTGCCTCTCCATGGAAGAAGTCACGGTTTACAGTTCCATCATGGGTCTGCCTAGTAATGCAGGACAAACATAAAGGAATGTCTGATTCTGCTAAATCTGATTGTTCAAATGCACAACCTTCATGAGCCAAATGTTCAGCTGACCTCTGAAGCTCAATCTCACTTCAACTAGAGTGATGAAAACCCCGGAGCCAATCATTGTCAGCCTCCTCTGATGGGCTGCTTATATAACTTTGGCCTGGTTTCTCACTGCTGTCAGCCTGACGCCTGGGGGTGGCAAGCCTTCATGACCCACCGCCCCCTCCTCCCACTCTGAAACATCTCCAGATGAACGGAGAAAGCAGATTCAGACTTGATGCCACTGTGTAAAGTATAAATAGTCTGGAGACATCAACGCATATTGCTTTCCACCTGGATTAAAAAGACAAGCAGTGTTAATGTGATACATAGGTCTGTCATGATAACAAATTTTGCAGGACGATTAATTGTTCCAGAAATTACTGCAATAAATGATAAAATTGTTGTTTTGATACAATTTTCCACTAATATAAAGGTAAAGAATATACCAAATATATATGTTGAATATATCAAACATGGCTTAAAAGAAATTTTACTTTGTAATTTAACTCCTTGAAATTGGGCCTCTGTCTCTTTCATAGCTACTCATTGTGAAACTCTGCCTTCAGGAAGTGATCACAACATGGCTCCTCTATTAAACCTTTAATGTTTTTACCAGCGCTGCACTGAGAAGTAACGACTCCAGGTGTGTTTTTGATGAGGGAGTAACATTATAACATGGTGCAAAACAGTCAGTTTTACACATACTGCCCCTTTAAATATCTAAAATAAAACTCAACAACCAAAAACAAATAAAAAAAGGAAATAAAAACCATACACAACTGATGGTTGACGTGAACATGATTAAAAATGAGACTATGAAGTCTCTGTAAGCAAAAGTCACCTTCAAAAAATAATTGATCGCATAATAAATTAATTGTTTATTATGCATTTAATTGATTAGTAGCATATTGCGACAGGCTTAGGGATATGGAACTATTTTACATTTAATATAACATGATTGATTTTTTTTTCGTCTGAGACATGAATGACTGCACAGTTTCTGGAGAACTTCTTGATGCTTTTCAGCCTCCGTAGCAATATGAACCATCAACATGTTGCATAACTGTGGGAACTTGTGTCTCTGTGTGAACACCATTTGTTACCTCTCAGTCATTTTCATCTCTGCTTCATCCTTCTTTTCTATCTATTTTTGGCTCTGCCCATCTTCTTCACTTTCAATGTGTTAAAGCGTAGTTTTACCCCTTCCTCCCTCTTCACATCCGTTCCTTCCTTTTTTCCCTAACTTAATTTATGCCATTCCTTCCCCATAGCTCAGCTGTCCAAAGCCTCTGCTGTCCTTTAAATTGTCTCGTTCGGGCTGTCTAATCAAATCCCTTTGCACACATTGATTGCTCTAGCAGAGGGAAATGCTGTGACTGCAAGCCATTGAAAGGGACATAACGAGATCCTGTGGCACAGAAACAAACCATAATAAAGCAGCACAATATTTCTCATAACCATGAATCCATGATTTCTAATCTAATAGAAAACCTTTCACAGCAGGAAGCTGAAGTGCTTGTTCTCAGTCTGACTGTGAAGGAATTCTGGCCCATTCTTCTTTAAGTTCATTCAGGTTCCTGTTATCTGATATTGATCAGCTAATTGGCAAAGTAACAGCTCCCCTGATTTTACCTTCCTCTTTTTTTTTCTTTTTGTTTGCCCGAAGTTGTTTGGGTTTTTGTCTGCACTGCTGCATTCTCCATTTCTTTCTCTCATCATGTGTTGCTACGGCACGTCCCTCCAGTGAGTCTCATTGGCCAGTCCATTTCCTCATAGTGTCTCCTGTCAGTTTGGGTCCGGTGAACCCTCTCACCTTCCAGGTTCAGCATGCTTGTAAAGGTTGATGCTAATAATAATGACGTCTCACTCATACTCCGCTGCTGCACTTGTAAATGCTCTAAAGTTACAAGCATGTAATCACCCCAGCACTCCCTCCAACCTGGTAGGTAAATATTTTTGTTGAGAATGAAAAACAGAGACTAGTATAAGAATTTAGTGTCTCACTGATATTTCAAGCTAATTTAGCTGAAAATGAATCTCTAGAATCTGTTGTCACCTAACATAATATCTATAAATTTTTCATCATTGGCATTTTTCTATTTGCATAAAGAAAAGTGTTTCTTCTGCCCTTCCACGGTAATCGGTGTAATTAGAGATTCAACGACCTGTCTGTATCGGTCCCGATATTGAAAAAATTGTAGATCTGGTATCAGAATTTTTCAGTGACTATGTGCCCGATCCATAAAAGTAGATCTATTCAGTCTAACTCTATGCTTTGTGCTCAAAGCGACGTTGTGCTTTATTGTTTATTTCACATTAAATATATAATTCCTAACTACACTTTCTGAAACATTTGACAGGTTTGTTGCAGTTTATTTTGACATATTTGACCAAAGTAGTCCACCTTTAGTCTTGTTTTCAATAGAATACCTTAAAGTTTGTAGTTGTAACATGACAAAATGTGTACAAGTACTGTCTTAGTCCTTATTTGAGTGAAATTGCTCAAAAAACGGTTGATGATGAAACTTGAAGATGTAAATTTTTCACTTAAGTGTTGATACATTGTTTTCTATTTCAAATACTTCTGAGAAAGTGGAGTTCAAGGTGGTTGTTTGGCATATTTTTTTGAATTACAACAAATTATAGTATAAGTCTTACATGCCTCCCTCAAAGATTCCAACAAGTCTCTGTGTGTTTCCTCCCTGTCCTGTCCTCCATGCTCCCAGCTTCCTAACAAATCCTCCGTGGTTGTGTTTACATTGCCTGACCCACACTCGGCCCTCAGTGTCAACAACTGTTTTAGCTTTCACCATTAATCTTCACACTTCACTCTGTGTTCATGTGCTCATTTATGGGTTAGTATTCAGCTCTCCAACCTAGATCTCCTTGTTTGGCCAGGCATCTCAACCTGGCTTAGAAACGTCTGGCTCTTTGTCTTTCTCTCATTAACGTCTCATCTCATATTCATCCAGTCGGAAAATCTTTCTTTCCTCACCTTTCAAAGGCTGCAAATACAGGAATACAAACTTTGGGGTGAAAACAGTTTTATTCATAACTGCGTTGTACTACAAAATAAAAGGAATTTGAATAGTCATTTTGTTGATGGAGGTATTTTCTTCACCCAGCTTGGATGGCGGCTGTGTGTTTTCTGAGTCTTTAAACCCCTGGAGACCATTTAAGGTAATGGGTTTGGTCTCTGTGCAGCTGCTCCACTCCAGCCACACAGGCTTTCTCTTATGTTCACGTATTATTTGACCGCCAAATTACAGGGAATAGTTGGAGTTGTTATAAGGCCAATATTTTCAAAAAGGTTGACTTGAGGCCAGCAGAAGCTGAAATTAAAAGCTATAAATAATGTGAAATAGAATGTGGTTCCTTAATCTAATATTTATGGCTAAAATTAATAATCGTGATGAATCGATTATTTAAATAATTGTCAGCTAATTTACTGTTTAATTGTTATCTAGAGTGCATAGACTCTCCAAAAAAGGGTGAAAGAAACAAAACAGTACATAAGCCAAATATGTAGAAAATGTATTTACATTTTACATTTAAGATATTCAAAAAAACAATAATTGATTGTAAATATGTTCTACCCAGAACTTCCCAAGTGGAATAGTTTAACTTTACCCAATTCAAATTCTTAAAAAAATAAATTAAAAGAGCACATATTAGGCACCTTTTGCTGTCCAGTTATTAATGGGTTAATACAAAAAATAATCAACCAATCAGCCGTACACTGTGTTGACATCAAGTCTGAGAACTGAATATGTTGATGGGTTAGTTAGACATATGTTTTCTAGCTGCAGACCTGTCCTTTCCTACAAATGATCAAGCATTCCTTACAGGAATGCATCTTTAAATGTGCTTCTGATTTTCTATATATAAAAAAAGGCTTAAGTGAAAAATCTGCAGAATGTGCCAATTTTATGTCCTATTAATTGATAACTAAGATAATCACTACTTGCAGCCCAACTTACATCAGTTTAACCCCTTTCATGCATGAATTATGATCCTTTGTGTCAGGATTTTTTTTTTTTTTTTTATTTTTTATTTAAGGCAATAAAAAGGTAGGAAAAAAAGTTTGTACAATTTTTTAGTATTGTTTTTTAGGGGTTATCTGATGTCACAATACTTTTTTACCTGCAAGAGTCATCTATAGTAGAAGGAGGGACCAGGTTGGTTTGCATGCTTTTTTGTTTGTCGGCCATATTGAATTTAACAAAAATAATTTCTTGCATTTGCAGCTGATGGCCAGTAGTTGATAGTGTATTTTATGATGCATTAGTGTCCACTTCAGTGGTTTGTGTGCATTTATAACATAAAAATCCACAAGAAGCACAAGAAAATGGTTTTTAGATAGCTGTCCACTGTAGTGACCACTATGCATGAAAGGGTTAATATTTAGACTCAACTTATTGTTTTGTTAATCCTTAATAGTGCTTCACACAGCACATAGAAAAACTGCAATAACAACCAAAGCACAGTCATGTTTATGGTTTTCCATCTAATAAACAGTTTCTGTCAAACATTTTGAGCCATAACTTTCATGAACACGTGCTCAGAAACTTTGACCAATCTTACTTTGCAATTTCAACAGATCCTTGTTGAATGTAGCTGGTTAGCTCAGAACCCTGCTTGTTTTTCCCCCAGCTGGCCTCTGTGTGTTCCTGTAACCTGAGAGCGGATGTGTTCTGTGTGGTGCAGATTGCTCCTGGGGTCAGGAGGGCAAACGGGCTCCCAGCAGTTCTGGGTGGTTCTGATGCCACAGCACCACGTTTGGGACCCAACGGGCTCAAAAATGGGGCTGACGGGAAGTCTGGGCTGGTTCTGATGGGGATGATGGAATTAGGACCTAAAGTGGTTAAATAGAAGTATGCCAGACAATTCGTACCGTCACTCTGTCTTTATTATTTATTTTGGATTTTGAACAACGTCCTGGAACAAATCATGAAGATTTTATTAGAGATATATCTCTAATACCAATATTTAATTGGTATATCAATTAAATATTGGTCTCTAATTTTGTACAGCTATGACCTTTGCAATAACAGTTTAAGGCAATATTGTGTCTTTTGTCTTTTACACAAAGAAACACTAACAGCCTACAGTTCAAACCACAAGTTTAAATACACTATATAAAATGTCCCAAATTGATTAAATAGTATATTAATCTTAATGTATTTAATGTTTTGACTTTGAAGAAAGTAACAAAAATTGCCTTTCTCACTATTTTGGCATTTAGTAAATAGAAAAACTGACTTAAAACTGAATGTTTTTAAACAAATGGTTTCCTTCGCTGATGCAGAAAGCTTTAACAACTTTCACCTTGACCGGGTTTTACTAGTGTTTCCACTGTTTTGTGTGCAGTATTAGTCTGTACATCTTTAAGTACATCCTTCCCCATTAAAAACTTTGGGAATTAAAATAGTTGGTTCTGACCCAACACCAACACTCCTAACAAAATTTGTCAAATAATTCAACATTTAACACTGCAACCTTTGTACCTTATTTTGTCCTCTTTATGGTTCTCACTGTGTTACTCAGATTTTCCACAGTGCTGGGGCAAGATGTGGGTGATGAGTTCAGGAGCACTAAGAGAAACTGAGCTCCTGGGTAATTACATGCAGGTGGGGATGGAAATTATACTCAGTGGTAACAATATGGTCATTTTAGTCATTGCATGTGGAAAAACACACTATATTTAATACCTGATTGACATATTGCCTAACTCTGTATACAATGTGGAATATTTTACTGTATGTGCAAAAACAATTTGGGGTGTAACCTTAAATATCCACAGTAAAATTTGGCATCGGTGAAAATTTTGCCTGATCCACAAGGTGGATCTATTCAGTTTTTTTTCTATGCTTTGAGATCAAGGCAACATTATGTTTTATTATTTATTTTTATAATATATTTAAAATTCCTAACTGCACTTTCTGAATCATTCGAAAGAAGGTTTGTTTATATTTTCATGTTTGAGCAAGATAGCTAAGCCATTGTTTTTGTCACTTTCAGTTTCTTTATTATTTATATTTTACATTGGCTGTTTTACTCCTAATTGCACTGACTGAACAAATTAAAATAGTTGTTTTTACAAGTTTTATGAAATATACTTGTAATTCAGTATATTTATGCCTGTTTTTTTTTTTTTTTAAGAAATGTTTTAATTCAATTCAGTGCTGTTTTTTCTCTTTTGTTTTCAAAGTTAAAAAAGTGTGAAATCTAATTATACAACTAGGGTCAGAACAGAATCCACATGATTTTATCATCCACAACATGAGAATACAAAACAACCCTTTTGCTTTTTGTCTTTCTCAGGCTCAGAGGAAGGAGGTGTTCCTCCAAGACCGATACGGCCACTATACCCTGACTGACCCCTTCCTGGCGCTTCAGAGAGACTTTGACTGCAGAGTCCCTGGGGGGGACAAAGAACGGCGGCTGCTGGGGTCCAGCCCCATCTCCGTCCTGGAGGCTGTCATGGCCCACTGCAGGAAAATGCAGGAGCGCATGTCAGCTCAGCTGGCTGCCGCTGAGAGCCGCCAGAAGAGGGTAAGAAATCTGTTGATCAGTGGGAAACATTTCAGTTCATTCAGCATTGGTTTCAAACTGAGTTGGTGCCCAACCTGCATGGTGTAATCATCTCTCATTCATTGTTGGCCTTCCCTCACTTGATCAGTCCAGCTAACTCTGATCTAATGTCTAGAAAACAACAAAGCAAGATGAAATGAACTATCATCTCATCTGCAAACAATTAGACTGTATTGTCATTCAACCGCTCTTTCACAATCTACATTTGAGCGAAATTTTATTATGAGGCTTCAAATAAAAACGTAAAAAAGAAGGAAAAAAGAAGACGGTATATACAAAGTTTCTGCTAAGGTTAGCCTTTAGCTTAGATGTTAGCGCTAACTCTGTTAGTGGTTCTGGCTCTACTGGGTGGAGTCTGTTCAGAGTCTGCAGAATTGTAACGTCCACTATTGTTAATATCCTAGATCTGCGTAGTTTTAGGATGAACTGCAGATTGTATGTTAGACCATCATTATTACACTGAACATGTATCGTTAAGCTAGCCAGTTTGATTTTCCTTGTTTACCTCTAAATGTCCAACATGTTTTCAGGAGCCATCGCAGTTTCAACCGAGCCGAGCGACGCCATCATAAAATAGTATCTTGTTAAGGATGTACTGGTAAATCGATGGTCACATGAGAAACCAATAATTTTATCCATTGATCTTTAGACCTCTGTAAAGGTCTGAAACTCAGTCACCCTACAGTTGCCAATTTAACAATTTTGTTGCTGTAGTTAGTGACTTTTCAGATAAAAAATAGTAAGTTCCGATATACATATGTAGTAGTTTTGAGTAGTTTTGAGTAGTTTTGAGTAGTCACTATTCATGCTTTTCAGTTTTTGATCCCTAATGGTGCTGAGGCTGGAACAAATGGATGCTTCCTCACTCCAAGTAGCCTTTAGTCTGAGGGATAGTACCAGAAAACAAATCCAGTCTCCTCAACTGGCTGGCAGTCATTCCTGAATTTGATTGTAAGTGATAACCTTAATGTCTTCTCTTTGTGTTTGACCGCCACAACAAACCATTTTTCTGCTGCAGCCGTAGGAAAAAAAGAGTGAACGCATTTCACAAAGTGTATTATTTATGAGCTGTTGAATCTGTTGCCATTTTAAATGAAGGTAAATAAATGTAAGATTTAACACTGACACAAGTGGCAGATAGTTGAGTTATCTTTGGCAACAACTTATATTTCTATTTTCATGATTTAAATGTGCCTTCCAGAAGTTGACAACTGTATAAATGCCTGTCTGCTTGTATATATTTGGCAAATGCTGGAATATTGCTGTAGATTTTCCTACAAGCTTCATTTCAGTTCTGATTTTGTCGGCCGTGTCCACATAAGCCAGAGTGTGTTTGTCATGGGCCTGTGCTGGATTACAGAATGCAGTCCTGATTAACTGGGCAGCCAGATGTCAGGAGAGGCTCTGCCCTATTTCCCTCAGCTCCCTCTGTTGTTCTGTCTCTCACTCTTGCTGTTCTCTGGGTCACTCAGATGGATTCTTTTTAAGCCTTCAGAAAAATGTGATGGAAAATGTATCAATTTTTGAATAATAACCTTTTTAAACTTCAACATGGTAAAATACTGGAAACTGTCCAGCAAAAATCAGAGGTGTAATGAGTCCTGCGTCTAGTCAATACATGATATTTGCATCACAAGAACAAGTCAATATTTTACCGATATGTTTCAAAACACAAACTACAGTATGTATTAAAAGTTTATAATCAGTCTAGTATATTCCCGTTCAGACGTGAGTCCATTTTTTAATTTTTTTTTATCAAGGTCACCATGGAAGTCTAATTCTAAAGCAGCCGAGATGCTAAAAAACCCAGAGTCTGAAAGTCCTCATATTTTGTGTTTCAAATTATATATTAAAGGAATCATAAATATCCAACTGTGCTTTAAAGAGTTGCTTTCCAGTAGATGTAGCCATTATTTTGGAGTTTTGCTTTTGAACTGAAAGATAAAATTTAAAATCTATTCATCAAACCTGATAGCAAACTATTTAAACATTTTGTTATCCAGTCCAATGAGTAGTCTTCAAGGCTAAAACTAAAACTAAAATTCAGACTTAGATCTTGTTCTTTCCAGGTATTAAGATGCATCCTTGCTTATCAGGATATTAGTAAACCAGCCAAACAAAACTGTTCACTCTTGACATTAAAATCCTGACAGGTGATTACATCACAGTTTGTCACATCAGAGTGGGCTGTCATGTGAACAACCAACTGGTCTGCTGGTGCTTCTGGCAGTAAAACAGCTGATGACTTGCATGATTCTAGGTAGTTTATGTGCAAGGAGCTGAAGAAATGTGCCTGGAGAGTTCAGTGATTTGATAACCTGGCATGACTAGGATTTAAGGCAAGAACTAAACAATTCAGTTTGTAAATAATTCAAATTTTAGCACTGACCTTTGTATCCGGGGGTCATCATACCTGATGTTCTTCACATGGTGAACTATAGCTACTTACTGCAAAACGACTTGGACCCCCCTTTGGACAAGAAACATTAAAGCTTTTTATAATTAAAAACCACAAAATGTCCTTTCACCTTTATAAAAACACTAGAAATAATGTCTACAGAGCAATAAGGCAGATTTTTCAGTTTTTTTGTCAAAGTGTGTAAATGTAGAAACAATCAGAAAAAAAAAATCTTCAAGCCGATCTTAGTGTAACTAAACTGGGACGTATATTCCTTCCTGAGACTTTTAAACTGACCAGTCATACCAGCAACCAGCCAAAGCTGCTGAAAGAGCCAGGATTGTCTTTCTCAGAGGGATTCTCTGGTTGCTGGGTAGAACAAATTTTTGCAGCATTGTCCATTCTATCTTTAAATCCCCCATCCCTTTTTATGCTTGCTGTCTGCCTGTGAGAACACTGTTGAATTATCCAAAAGGTCCCAGGCAGCAGAAAGTAGGCCGTCATGTGCAGCACGTTTTCCATGAATGAAGTCAGAGGAAGAGCCTCTTAAAAAAATAATCACAGCTACAATTTTACCAAAAAAGTTTCTTATTGATTTTTTTCTTGGTTAACATGTTCTATGTCAGAATTTGGATGGGATATTTTCCTCAAATCCTTTCCCACACTTGTTTTTAACAATAAAATATTTCTCATCTCTATCTTGAGCAGATCAAAGTTCAGGGATTTGTTTTAACTTCTGAGATGTAGAAACAAAAAATCATTCTTATAACGGCTATTAAAATGTCCAGTAATAAAAAAGAAACAAAAAATTCTTCCCACTTCATAGTTTCCAAATCCAGAATAAAACTTGAAAAATCAATCAGGAGGAAAACCCGTTTTAGAAGAAGCGCAGCAGAGCTACTCCAACAAGCTGCCACCTTCAGAGATCCTCCTGCACTTCCACTATGATTTATCTCTGAGCAATTTCATCTATTAAGATTTATTGCTCTCTGAAATAACACATAGTTAAGGATGATTTATCGAAGTAAAAGTAAAAAAGAAACATTTAAATATATTGGGCAACTTTTTGGGTCTGTTTTTCTCTGTCCTTTTCTGACTCAGGAAAAGACAACAGAAATCAGACCATTCTGAACATTTGGTTGTATTCTAGCTAAAACTAAGAAAAATGTATTCTTAGTTTTTCTTTAAATTCACAAAGGGACAGCCATAATATAAACAATTTATTATTGTTGAAAAATGCTGTCTAGGTGAATACATGTGTATTTTGAAACATGTAACTTATTAAACTTAGGGGAAAAAATAGTTTAATTCATCATCCAAATATTTACAGTTGGGACAAATCAGGAATTTATTATGGATTGTTTAAGAAGTTTTTAATTTTTTTAAAATAATGAATAAGCAAGATCATTTTGATTAATCTTTTCTTTAACCTAATATTTTCTAATTAGACTTTGAACTAGGGGTGCACCAATAAATTGGGCGGCCAATAAATTGTCCCCAATTTTCTTAATTGTAGGAGAACAGCAGTCACCCAGTTTTATCTACCTCAGCAAAGAGCTGACTGACTGACCCCCCATCATCGGTGCACCCCTGCTTTTAACAGGCATTCAAACAATGGTTTCATGTCATGAAAAGTTTTAGGTAATAAAAGCAGTCTTCTGTGTTTTAAGAGTGTAGGATGGCATGGAATAAGAGGCTGTTTTGTGTCTCCACACAAGTTCAGGCAAAACGTGCATTATTTAATGTTACATTCTATACATGTTACCTCCTACGAAACAAGAAAAATAATTCAACAATATGTGTTTTTCAATAGAAAGAGGCGGGTGCTCTAAAAACTGTCATGGTAATCTAAAGCATATCTAAGAAGTACCTCCAAATGACTGAAACTTTAACTAGACCAGATGGTATGGAGGGGTGGAACCCTCTGCCAACCAGGAAACATGTACAGCCATGTGTTTTGAGATACATAAGATAGATAATCTAAATACATTTTAAATCTGCACAAACATCTGTTATAAAGTTTCAAATATCCCACCCGGTAGGTGACATTCACAAGTATTAATCCTCAACCAATTAGCAGCTTGTTGTAGCACCTCCAGCTTCCTTCAGCAGCCCCCAGTGACCCACCCTCACCCTTCGCTGTCCTATTAAGACAGCGAGACGTAATCTGTGATCGTTTTGGACATAGTAGGTGAATGAATGGGCTGGTCAAGAGTGGGACAGGTCAACATTGTGACAGAGAATGCTGGACATCAGCTGTATTGTTTGGGACTTGTTAAAGCACTGGAGGCATTAGAACCAGGTGGAGATCCTCCTGTTAAACCGTGACAAACTCTGTGAAACCAGCGCTGGGCTAAGAATAGCAGATGGTCCAGATATAGAAGGCAGGGCAAAGACAAGGCATCAAGAGTCAACCATACACACGTTCAGGCAGAGCCCTGTTCGTTTTAGATGTACCTCCTACAACACAGCTGAAATAATGTCTGTGTTGAGGCCCGGTACTGAACCCATCTGTTGGATCTGGGCTTTTTGAACCCGGGAACATTTAAAACATGCAGGACACCCAGAGTTACACACCAACTTCACTAAATCTGTCTTGGTGCACAAGCTGAATTTAAGCCAACTTGAGGACTGACAAAATATACTTTCTACAGATTTTTTTTACATTACATTATGTAGATTGTGGAATTACCAATAGAAATCCAAGATTTGACTTTTTTTTTATTTTTTTTTTATCTTAGTCTTCATTAAAAGCTTGATTTAGGTACCCTCTAGATTAGCCACACCTCACCACCAGATGCTTGAATATCAAACGTGACAATGGACAGTATTGTTCACTAAAGTTGCGTTGTTCTTTTTATAGCTGGAGATGGAGAAGCTTCAGCTCCAGAGTCTGGAGCAAGAGCACCGCAAGCTAACAGCACAGCTAAAGGACGAACGTGAGAAGAATAAGCACATTGTCATGATGCTGGTGCGCGAGTGCAAGCAGCTTGCCACTCGGGTGGTGGAGGAGTCGCAGCGCTTCGACGAGCTTCAAGCTCGCCTGGATGAGGAGAGTCGCACCTCTGGCCGGCTGCAGGAGGAGCTGGGCGGCGAGCGCCAACGTAGCCAGCAGATGGAGGCCAAGATGGAGAAGCAGCTGTCAGAATTTGACACAGAATGCGAGCAGCTGCGTGCCAGGCTGGGACGAGTGGAGGCAGAGAGTCAGGGCTTGCGGCAGCAGGTGGAGCAGCTCAGAACTGAACGGGGTGATGAGAAAGACGACGCTGGTGTTGCTTCACCTGCTGCTGCGGCCGGAGGGGAACCTGCTGCTGCCACCAGTACACCACCAAAACCCAAAGCTATGATATCTGTATCTATAGCCACGGAGTCCATAAGCTGTCAAACAGCATCTTGTCAAACAGACGTGCCCCTTACTGAGGCTGAGGGTCCCAAGAAGACTCCCCTCTCTATACCTGCCAAACCAGCCCCTGCCAACTATGTGGGCCTTAGTTTGCCAAAGACAACTGGAAGGGGGATTGTCCACAGCAGCTCAGGAGGATTGGCACAAACAGAAAATGGGTCCGAGGGCCAAACTCCCCACGGCCTACCCACTGGGGTGAGCCCCCGCGTCCAGGCAGCCCGCTACAAGTTTCAGGAACAGGACCAAAATGGAACGGCATCTCAGAGCCCGCCGGCCCGTGACCTTTCCCCAACCAACCGCGACAACTTTGCAGCCAAACAGCAAGCGCGTCATACTGTGACGCAGGTCTTGTCGCGCTTCACCAGCCCCCCTGCAGGAGGAGCCGGACCCCTCCGTCCGGGACTGCCCCACTCCGCCTCAGAGGGCGGACCCTTCCCCGGCCGCCTGAGCCATCCCATCGGCCTCAAGTCTCCCACAGTGACCAGGATTGACCGGGGGAACCCTCCTCCCATACCTCCTAAAAAACCAGGGCTTTCCCAGACCCCCTCACCTCCTCATCCGTCTATCAAGGTAGTGGGGGACAGCAGTCGCTCCCCGGGGAGCGGCCTGAAGCCGGCCACACCCCAGCTGCCACCAAAACCTGCCCTGGACCTGGTCCCAGCCCTGACTGCCTCTCAGGTGGGTGCCTGCCCCCGCTCACCAGGGCCCGGTCGGGGGCCTCAGCGGCAGGCAGCAACAGCATGCGCAGAGTCCCCCCAAGACATCAGTCCTGCCACTACTGTCAGTAGCCCCTCCTCCATACACCCCCCCTCCACATCCTCCTCCATTAGTGCTCCATCTTCCTGTAGTTCCCGTGCCTCAGCAGGCAGCCCCCTGGCAACAGCATCAGGTAACGGGGGCTCCTACAAGCTTTGTCTCCCTCCAGCTCCTACTGCTGCCTTTTTATTTTCCTTAACAGTCTTTCAAAGTGACCTTTGTACTTGTCCAGGATAGCAGAGCATAGTGATCAAGTCACACTTGTGCAAGGCAGAATACCTCTTAGGCCAAGTCTGATGTTGCTCACTGCACTTTCCCTTCACTCATCTCTCTTCCTCTAATAAGTCCTGGTGTCTGGGTAGCTCTCTTATCACATATCACCTCAGCCATGTCAGCATCGCACGCTGACAACTTTGGGGCAAACTGAATATAATTTGAGCCGAGGCAGCCAGAGGTCCTTGGTTCTCCTGTGTATTCTGATTGGTTTGGCCTTTCTATAAGTAACCCCTGTCCTCTCTGAAGCTGATGCCAGAGGCTGCTTTCTCCTTCCCTTCCCTTCCTCCAGTTCTTATGGCATGCCATCATCAGTTAACTTTGAACACTGTTTTTTCTGTCTCATCTTTCATCAGTGGTGGAGAAAGTACTCAAAAAATGTACTTAAGTAA